>NW_021849640.1:894755-900215 GCF_003651465.1 Formica exsecta | reverse complement strand
CACGACGTTATCGCGAAGAAAAGCGACATGCTGTCATTCTCGATTACTGACGAAGCGTGTGACGTGCGATTTAGCAATTTAATTCCGAACTTCAGACTCGAAAATATAAATCTTTCGCTCAACTTCTTTCATGAAACGTTTGCATGAAATAAATATTGCAGTACGCGCGAAATAATTTCTGAATAACTCTGTTGCATAGAGAAAAGTAATTTCTGTAACAATAGTGTATATTCTGTAACAATAGTGTTAGAACAATGAAAGTCATAAAATTCATATGGCAGTACGTATTTTCGTGGAAACTATTCAATAGTTAATGAATCTGAATCGTTTAAAATCATTACATATTTTTCGACGGATTTTTAAAATTTCATTTCGCCGCTAGTGAGATAACCATTATGCGATAGTAAATATTAAATGGAATATCTTCCAAAATTCTTATAGGAATGCGCGTTTGTTGCGAATCGTTTAGCCGTTAACAGTTTCCGCCCATTTAAAGCCATCTCGAAGAAACTCATGCCGCGACCGGGACTTGAATGTCCCCGAGATCGAAAGTTCCTTCCGCGATCTCCTCTCGTCGAGAACTTCGGATTACATTTCGCCAGGAAGACGAAATGGGCTCGAATTCCACCATTGAATTCCGGTCGAATCCGAATTGGCTCTCTTATCGCTACGAAGATATCGTTCGTCTTTCAAGGGACATCGAGATATCTCTGTTTGCCTCCTCTCCGCACGTTTTTCGCGCGCTGGTAAAGGCGATTGGAAAATCTGGCAAAGGTTTCGTAAAAGAAAAATATAATATTTTGATCATATGTGAAATCGGCATGCGCGTGCATAAAGAAAAGCCGTTTCGCGTGAAATACCTTCCCTCCTTCCATCCTGCTCAAGATTAATCGCGAAGAGTTCCTGCTTTTCGCCACACAACTGTGTGTCTGTGTGATGTGTATGTGTGTGTGTGTGTGTGTACAAACTGCCGCATGTTCAAATAGCGCGCAGTACCGAGCCGGCATTAAATTTAATCGTATTTAACTTCGCGACCTGGTGGACGCGCGCTTTGCCAGCCGAACTTCCGGGAAACAATAAACTTTGCGTGCAGAAAGCGGCAATGCAGGAATTTCGACGTATCGCTCTTAATGTATTCCGCATCACGAGATCGCGTAGATCGCGTTTCTGGAAAGACGGCGGAAAGGCCGCGATCGTCGCGATCATCGATCCGAATTTAGACCAGCACGCGTCGTGTGTTGACGTGCGCGATCAAAGGATGTCGTTAGTCCATTAAGATTTCAACAATGCAGGACGGCGTTTCCAGCCACCGCTGTGCCGCCACCGACCGCAGTATTAAGCACGAGCAAGTTTCTGGCAAGACGCGGAGTCAGCGTACGTTTATGACGGTGGTGTTGCAGATGGCTGACTCTGGGTCCGGCGTGCATCGGATAGCCATTAAGTCCATACGCCGCGGATATTGATTTGTGATAAATGGAATAGCACTAGTGAAAACCAGAGGGCCGATCAACGTCTAATTACATGGCGAATAATTAATCGGCTATTTAGCGTCGATTGTGCCTCCAACTGGCTCAATCACGCTATTCTTGTCGATAATATCCGGATTTTAACGACAGAAATATCAAGATATATCTATTAATTAATTAAATATATATCCATTTAACGTATTATAAATATAAAGATCAATCCGATCCGATTAAAGTTGCAAAAGCGCATTTTTAATAAGCGTTCATTTAAATTCAATTTCATGTATAAAAAGATATAAAGACAATATTATAAATGCGTCAAGTGTTGACGCAAATCGTATATGATACGTATTTCTGTTCGAGAGTATACTCCCAAGTCTAAACATCTCTCGCACGCTTCTCACGAGGAGGTCGAATTACGTTTCGTCTGAAAGTGGAATCGACTTAAGCATTCCGACATCGGATCTCACTGTCCAGAGTATCCGAATCGACTCCCGCTGTCGTTCAAGAAAATGGCTCGGTCGTTAGGAAACGCCTCGCCCTGCTACCTAAAGCAATTGAAGTAAGTCCTCTTTTCATCGGGATGATACTACCAACGCGAACTCAGTAGACCAAATACAATACGAAGCTCGAAAGAGGGAGTTTTTTTTTTTTTTGTACCATTACAGAATCCGCACGATTCCAATACCAATATAATAGAGGATCACGTGTTTTCCATCCTCGTATAATATCACCTTTCGGCTCTATCACGCGTCTATATAGAAATTCTTCTCAGCTGATATCCGATTTCTGATTTTTTTTTATACTAGGAGGAACTGCCACATTTTCATTCTTAACCGCGACGAACTTACCAGACACATGTATCTTATTCGCGCCTCGTACACGTATAAGACATGACAAACGACCGAAATGACAGTCGACCTTCGAAGTTTCGCAGTTTATAATATCCCCCGAGATAAACTTCCATGTCTTTGTTACGCTTTTGTCAGCTGCTATAAGATGAGTATAACGGTGGATAAATTTAAATATATAAATTATGATAAGATTTTTTTAAACTCACACAAGAATTGCATAATTAAAATATTCTGTGAAAATATAATTATCTCTAAAATATGAGTATCATTCTTTCTCTTTGTCACTCTTATTTCTGTTACTATAATTAACATTAATTAAGAAATTATAATGCTATTTATAATAACAATTATTTCAGATGCGAGGTTTTGTTCGCAGTTTACATCAACGGCATTTCGCTTTATAGCTGATCTTTAATGTATTCGAAGAATTTGGATTAAATCTCTTTTATCTACGACTATCTGATATCCCTTAGGAGATATTTCGTCCGGCCGAGGATAATCAGACGGACTCCCTCTTTCACGTAAGCGCTATTCAGGCCTTTATCGCTTCCAATGATAGCGCCAGGTGATACTCCAGATACAAACGAGACTTTTGCTTTCAGCAGTTTTGGATGAGTTCCCTATTTTAACTTCTTAGCAATCAAGATTATCTACAGATACTATCTTAGCCAAAAATCATATTCAAAGACTGCAAGTTATATTAAATTTTTCATAAAAGTACAAATTTTCACATTAAAAAAATTTTCACGAGAAATCGTGAAAATGTGTGTATACAATTAACAAATTATTAAATTAAACGAAATTATATTAAATTTGAAATTTTGAAATTCTTTGCCTTTATGAAATAACGAGTTTCCTTGACGCATCTGCACATGACACGCTACAAGAGCATAGAAACGCATTATTCTTTTTTTTATTGCACAATATCAAAGCAACAAGTTTTCACAATATACGAGAATACGCGAAATTTTGGCGCGAATGTACGCCGCAGAAAATATTCGTCGTTGATTGCTGCGAGGACCGAAGCGAGAGTCGACGGTATGTATCTGCGATTTTCCCCGTGGGTACAACTCGTTCGTGCGCTTCGTCACATCGACGTTCTTTTCCATGCTGTTCTCAGCACGTCACGTCTTTTGTACTATTCCGAAAAATGTTGGCGATCGGGAAGTTTATCGAGAAACTATTAACCTCCCGGGGACAGGATCGAGGATTCTTGACGCTATTCTACTGACAATGTGACACTCGCGCCGCTCGCTCTATCGTCACATTGTCAACCCGCTGCCATCGCGCTATTACCGGATTATCAACTTTTCGCCAAGTTATTTTCGATTATTATTTTCGATTCGTTGCACAATGTTTTTACGTATAAAAGGGTTTCATTAATTAAAAAATGCACACATTTTTATATTATTGCGATAATATTACGTAATAATTATAAATCACGGATTTATGTTATTGAAAAATGATTTATGAAAGATATAATTTTGTTTGGAAGAGGTTTCTGCTGAAAAATAATAATACTGTATCATAAATTGGACAATTGGATTGAGGGATCGATGATGTGAGCGTACGTGACACGCATGCTCAGCTTCAATGATGCAAAGAAAACAAGATTATGAAATCTTCGATGAAATCCACGAAAGCAAGATTCGCTCTCTCTCTCTCTCTCTCTTCAATATTATATTATATTTGAAAAATGTTGGCGATCGGGAAGTTTATCGAGAAACTATTAACCTCCCGGGGACAGGATCGAGGATTCTTGACGCTATTCTACTGACAATGTGACACTCGCGCCGCTCGCTCTATCGTCACATTGTCAACCCGCTGCCATCGCGCTATTACCGGATTATCAACTTTTCGCCAAGTTATTTTCGATTATTATTTTCGATTCGTTGCACAATGTTTTTACGTATAAAAGGGTTTCATTAATTAAAAAATGCACACATTTTTATATTATTGCGATAATATTACGTAATAATTATAAATCACGGATTTATGTTATTGAAAAATGATTTATGAAAGATATAATTTTGTTTGGAAGAGGTTTCTGCTGAAAAATAATAATACTGTATCATAAATTGGACAATTGGATTGAGGGATCGATGATGTGAGCGTACGTGACACGCATGCTCAGCTTCAATGATGCAAAGAAAACAAGATTATGAAATCTTCGATGAAATCCACGAAAGCAAGATTCGCTCTCTCTCTCTCTCTTCAATACTATATTATATTTGCTCTTCTAAGAGAAAGAACGGAGTTTCTTCTCTCTCGTCATGAACCAGTTTCGAATCGCTGGCGCATGAATCAGGACGCGTATATTCGTATCCGGAAATCCACTTCGAGTTCTTAGTTCGTCTTATTTTTCCCCCCCATCTTTCAGGAGAAAGTTTCCGTTTCTATCGTGAACCCTCTCTACACTTTGATATGTTTTAAAAAAGACTAAAAGATACATCGCAAAGTAAAGTTTACATTATCCATAAATAAAAATACTTTTTACAATAAGAGCCTTAAAATAAGATAATCAGAAAATTATTTTTCTTTCACGCTAATATTTTTATTTTAAGCGAATGTTTCTCGAATGTTACTATGTTTTTGTGTCATACAATCCTGAAAAAGCATTAACATTGCAAATCCAGAACTATTTCTAACATGTTGTTTACCGTAAGAGCGATTGGTATTTATCGAAGTTGCAGTAAATAGAACAGCTTGTCACTTTCGCGTACAATAAAGTGCTAAAAGCTCCAACATACAAATATATTTAATTCATGCACTCGAACTCTTTAAATAATCAATGAGATATTCAATGACTTCGCGACACATGTCGATTTCTGGCTGGTCCAAGTAAAATACACGAAGTTTCCTGGAAACTGCAGTAAAATGCACGACGACACGAAAGCTAACACGCAAACAAGCGCAACGCGTTCAAAATTAAATATTTTATGTAAGCGCTACGAGACTCTTTCTCTCTCTCTCTCTCTTTCCTTTAATGAAGCGCTGGTTACGTTCGGATTGGAACGGTGTCGAGAATAATTAAATTTGCAAACGGCAGCAATAAATTCGTTTGCACCTTGACGAAAAGATAAATAACAATTTACACTAGGAAATATTAGAATTGTAGAAAAATATTATATAATATATAT
>NW_021849640.1:882562-894596 GCF_003651465.1 Formica exsecta | reverse complement strand
GATTTTGATTTTTATAAAATTATAGGTCTGCCGCAAATAAAATTTCGTTGAAAAAACTACATCTAAAAATTTTGAGAGAAATTTAAAAATAAAATTGGATAAATATTGATTTATTTTCATTGGTATTTTTTTATCGTGCAAAATCTCTCTTCACAAGTGCAAGTTGAATGTTTGGTTTATTCGGGATAGCGTCAACTTGTTGCAAAATATGCGAGTGTGTTTACAACGCGAAGACAAATATTCTTTTGTAAAGCGTTAAAGCGTTCTCTAGTAAAGAAATCGAACAAATCCAAGGGGTTCCGACTATTTCTCGTCATGGCGCAAGCAAGGGAAATCTGTGCGTACGGAAATCTGTGAAAGCTCAACTTCCGCATGCTCGGAGAAAAGTTCGATGCATTGTATGGGATAGATGCAGTAAAGGCTTGGGTAAAGCTGACGTCTCGGGTCTGGATGTACGAAACAGGAAAGCGTGCGAGTGGAGAGGAGTCAGTGAGATTCCTGTAGAGCCAGGGAGATGGAGGGTAGGGTAGGGAAGGGAAGGGGAGGGAAGCAACAAAGAAGCCCGTGTTCCGTCTAGAGATCGGCACGCGACGCACGCTAAACGCATATCTACGCAGGTGTTCCGCGAGTTTGCCATGCCGGCCTTACATAACAACGATCTGCGGCTTTCGAACGTGAAATGCGTAATACGATTGCGAACGAGGAACGAAAAGTTTCGACGGAACTTCCTTTAGCAGCATCCGCGTTCCCGACCGAAGAATTTTATCCGAAAAACGCGACCCAAGATTTTTCATTCAAATAAGAGAGGAGAGCTTTCAATGATCTTTAAATCTCTTTTTTTAGTGCCCATCATATAGAAAAAAAAGCTTAAATCGTATTATATTATTCTTAGTTTTCGACGAAGAATGCTGCTCCTGTGGTATTTTTTATGCACAATTAAAAATAAACCAACTTGTAAAAGATGTTAATTTATTTAAATTCTATCTCTCTCTCACACACACATATACACACATGCAATAAAGTTTTTTCTTTTATATTTTAAAACAAACTGCAATTTGCTATCTACCAAATCATAGACTATGAGAGATAATCTCTTTAATTTATTAGTTTTAAATAATTATGGCACAATTTGAAAGAGGCAAAATCAATTTAAAGTACTTTCCACTCATCACATCCGGACTTCGATGTTCCGACAGAAACATCGATTGTCACGGTTTATAAGCACTGCTTTCCACTCTGATATACAGAATGTCGTACGCATATCTTGCTTCGTCTTTTCACCCGCCCTACTCAGCATAGATTCACATCGTGCGATCGCATGAATAAAATAGGGCGACAGGTGCGTGTAGACGACAGCACGCGACGTTTCGAGAGGGTGGCACGACACCCTCAGTAGAGCAATAGGCACGAGAGGGAGAGAACGACTGTCAATAGTAGTACAATACTTGAAGATTAACACCATAGGGAACGTAAAGAGATTAGCAAAATAATCGATACGAAATTGATTTACGATCAATGAAATATCATGCAATAAGAACTTGAAAAAAATGCGATTTTTACAGAATTTGCTAAACGTATATGTGTAATAATTATGATAAATGATGAGATTAAAATAATCAATAAGATGATACAAAAATATAATGATGACATAAATTGCTTTTAAAGAAAGAATTAAAGAAACTATTAATTTCATTTTTCAAAAAAGTTAGAGTTATTGTTCTATTATTATTTATAATCGAATCGTCTAGACAATAAACAATAAATTATTTTCATTTTTAACCGTATCATTTATCCTCAATTTTTCACATTATATGCCATTATACTCTAGACAGATACTCTTGAAAATGCTGAAGAATCATATGTCTTTACACTATTCTATTTTCTGATCAGCTACAATAAGCTTTATATAGGCAACGATAAAACATCGCCTGAATGATCAGCCATGTAACAATATTTACACAGGAAAAGCATCGTATCAAAGACAATCGAGCAAGGGGTCAAGGAATCCGCATGTGGAGCGATACTATATTGCAACCACATTGTATACTTGGACGCCGACGAGAGTATAAATAATCGAAGAACGGCTTCACGGAAATCTGACGCCGCCCTATTTTCCCTCACTCTCGATCGAGGCAAACTCGCGACAAGGACGGTTAATAACCGTGCTAACCAACGGTTTAATTATTTACAAACGGTAAAGAGACGATGAAGAAGTGAAGAAGTATTTCGCGGAAATAGCGGTGGGTAGGTACCGGACGGGCGTAAAAAAGGCGGGAAGCTAAAAGGATTCAGCTCGCGTGCTGGACGGAATTAATTACGCAATTTCGATCCAAGCGGTCCAGGTCGCCGCCGCCGTTACGGAACGTGCACTTTTATGCGGCCCACGGGAGAGCAACATTGCTCCTCGCTAACTGCTGACACGTGGCGCATTTAATATCAGCGTCAAAACGCGTACTCGTTCGATCCTCGCTCGAGATTTTCCTTTTCTGGCTCTTTCAGCGCGCGTTTGGGATACGATACGTCAGTTTACGGAATTGATAAGAAATAAATGCCTGCGGAAATTCGTCGGGAAACGTTTCGACGGTAGGTGAGCATCCGGCGCATCCGTTCTCGACTTTAATCTTTCACAAGGCCGAACCTATGCCGAGAGATCGGCACTTGAGAGTGGCGCGATATATATTCGCGGTATTTATTCTTATAAGTTCTCGACAGACGCAAATCCATAATTCAGCAGCCGACAATCAGAAAGACGAGCCGCTGGCTCGAGATGCGGTTGAGGAACATTTATTTTGAAGCGCTGTCAGAACCCGCCGTTTCTCTCTCCTCCTTGATTCATCGGCAGCGAGAGAACCCCGAGACTCAGCTTGGAATATTTATGCCAGACGGATTCCGGGGATCGTACATTTGAACCGATATCGAGAGAAGGGAGATGGAAGTACGTACAAGATACGTCGCGAGTCGAGCAGCAGTATAAATGACCGCGTGAAACTTTTAAAAGGGGATACTCTGTCTCTGGTCTCTTGTAGATTAGAAGAAACTACCGTCACTCGGCATTTGAATACGGATCTATAGTCGTGATACGCGCGCGAGACTTTGACCTAAATAACGGTGCCATTACTTCCAATGATACTATACTAAGGCGTAAAAACATCCTGTTTGTTTTAGATGAGATTTAGATCTGAAAGAAATTAAATTGGACGTATATAATTCTCTTGTTATTAAAAAATAATTTTTCTCTAAATTTGACAGCACTGAGAAAAATGGGAGTGATTAAGAAAATTAATTTAATAATCGCGCTAATTTATATCTACAAATCTTCGACAACTCCGGGGAAAAAAAAAATGGACGATAAAGCCGTCTTAACACACGTGGGAACTGAAGATAATAAAATGATGCGAAAGTTTCTCGATATATACGCGCATTCTTTTTTTTTTTTGCGCGGTTGAATATCTAATCGAGGGAGTCGGGTTTGGTCGGAAAATCACGATGCCGACTAATTGCTAATAACCGGCGAGCAAATATTACTTCAATCACGGTTCCTCGATAACATCGTTAAAGCCCGGCGACTGCTGATTGCGCGACGAGAGCGAGCGCGCGGAGTAGAACGCACCGAACGCGGCTTATGACAGATGAATTGAATTGCCAAAAATAACTGGATAAAAAGATTTTGCCGGCCGAGTCCGCGAGCCGGTCGCTACCGCATCGATTCTATCGCGCCGGCGTTCCACCGGCGGAAATCCCTTTTCCGCGACATCGCGAATTGATAACCGATAATAATTCGGCCAAAAGCTCGCTCAGCATTTTCGCGTTCTTTCGCTCCTTCTCTCGCTTTCTCTCTCTCCTCTCTCTCTTGCTCTCATTGTGTTTGCCGGCCCTTTGATCACGCGGTCTGCCTGCTCTAGCTAAAACGATCTCTCCTATTCGGGATTATAACGCCGCATGTACTATGCACTCCGCTGTGAACTGCATACGGCTTTGAGCCAGAAGCGACGCGACACAATAAACGAACGCAACGGGCGGTATCGAGCTGCAGGCTATGCTCGTCATGCAGTTATGCATCGTGAGAACCTGTTACTTTACGACGCTTGGATATAATTTCTGATACTGTGTCACGTAAACAATCGTAATCCATAACATGTGCATCCTCCTGCGCCGAGGATGCACAAGTTCGATGCGCGATGCATGCAATATCGCGCGATGCAAGTCAACGAAGTAAACAGCTAATGCCAAACTATTAGCTAACTCTGAGAACACTGTTAGAACGATCCGCATTTAAACCATCGCACGTCTGATAGTAACAATATTTGCGTACCTGCTTTCTCCAACATTTATGTAGTTATTTAAAATTCGGTCCTATATAAATGAAAATTAATATTCCTAATTAATGTAATTAATATTCCCTTACAGAGAATTACAGAGAAATACGAGTATGTATCGTATAAACATTTCAATTCCGCATGCAATTTTCAATGTGCAAAATGAAAGGAAGGATTGCGTAAATTTTAACACCAACGAGCGGGAGCATTGTTGGTCTAAACATATTCATAAAGAGCATCATCGTGCAATATTTGGAAAACCTGCGGACATTGTGTCCAGTTTCATTGTCGAATGAGTACGCTGATATGAAAGTGATATGATTTTACCGTGATTTCATTTTGGCCAGTAACCATGTCGCGCTGTTACGTTTGTAGGTCGAAAGAGAGATAATTTAACAACGGCACGCGGTAGAAAATTCAATTACGCGTCCACGGTAATTTCGCTGGCTCGCATATCATTACGGATTTTGACGTAGAGATCGTCGGACTCGTATCTCATTATGGATTTTCACTAGTATGATAAAAACCATTACGGTCTGTTTATAACCATGTGCGGGAACGCGGTGCAAAATGAGTAGCATCCAGAGCGTAGAGAACAAAATGTTCGTAGAAATTATAAAATAGTCGCTGGTTTTGTTTAAACGTCACGACAAAACATAAGCTTCTGTGCCAAGTTTATATATACGAGCTTAAATAATGCCTTTATGTTTTTACAGCGCGTACGATTCTTTTATATCACAGATTGAATAACCAATGAACATATATACGCTTTGGAATTATATAAATCCAAAAGAGAGAAAGAACGTAATATAAATTAATATTTGATTTCGTATGCATATATAAAAAAAAAAAATATATGTGTGCGTCGACTTGTAAAAATTATAAAATAATTATATTTTATCATAGACATATTTAATAATCAAGATATTACATATAGATAAAACATGTAGAAAATTAAAGTTTCCATGTAAAATATCGATACTTTCGAACGTAGAGTTCTATTATGTTTGAACAAATATTAACAGTTTGGAGTACACCTTAGACAGCGATTGTGTGCCAATTAATTTCGCAGTGGCAGCGCGATCGCGACAACGATAATTTCTTTTATTATCATGCTTGCAGCGTTAGCACAATAGCGCGCTATATTTGGCGTGTATTATCGCGTGCGCGGATAATAGAATCCGAGAGCGCGAACAATCGCGATCGTCGCACAATAGCATAAATCCCAGCTTTTCGATTAAAATCCAAATGGCTTGTGGTCGTCGATCGAAAAAAAAAAAAACAAAAAAAAATTGGAAAGAAAGAGAGAGAGAGAAAGGGGACAGAAAAAAACCGATCGTTCTAAACACTCGTCGCGTTTGCTTATATACGCGCGATGGGTGGCGGCCCCGCTCGCTCGGATGCACGCCGATGCAACTCGCGTTTTCACAATACCGACGTAAAGAAATAGATTTTCCGCCTAACGAGACGGAAACTAACAAATACACGACCGCAGGGTGAGGTCGTGCGTGCGTGCTCGTGGCACGCTGCCAACCGTACATGATAAAACACATCCGTTTTTTTTTTTTTAATTTTATATTCTCTCTCTCTTTCTCTCTATTTTTTTATGTATATAACGGACGCGCCGAGCGGAATCTTTTTCGTTCGCTGTTCGTTACACGAGCGCACGCTCATCGCCGTTGCACGATGACGACAGAGGAATCCCCGGCGGAAAGATTGCGAAAAAATATGTTTGCATTTCAACCGGTTTTCTCTCGTCTCCGCTCATCGACCGAAAGCAATACGTTACGACGGTAATTTGAAAAATTTGTCGACCAACGAGAGCGCGGCGCAACGCGACGCGACGCGGAACGACGCAGTAATATTGCATTTTTCTTCGTTTACCAACGACGAAAGCAACATATCGCGCATGCACTTTGAAAAATTTCCCCATCATTTTATAACAGTATCGGAGAGGAGTTTCTAGAGTATTCCGCCGGCGAGGAATTGTTTTCTCTCGGAGAAGGCTCGTAGAAACGCGAACTTTGTCCCGCTTTCTTGTCGGCGCGCGCGTCTCATTATTCTATAATTTACAAATATCATGGAGAGATTTTTACTTAGGCAGAAAGCTCAACACACACACACAAATCGATTCAAAGTACGAAACAACATCAAAACGAGTATCGAACATTGGAACTGAGATCAGTATGTCCAGCCACCTGTCGTACTTCGTCCGTATGTGGAACGGTTGTTTCGCCGACTCTGCAACTTTTACTGCAGAATGACAAAGCACAAAACTTGCATGCATCGTCGCGCACGCGGTCGCAACATTTGCATAAGTGTCAACAAGTTGCATGAAAAATGTAAGATGGATGATGTAGTAAAAATACAAAGGAAAGGAAAAAAATCAAAATTTCGTGGACTTTGCGGGGTCTTTGTAAAAAACTTTACGGTCAAGAGATCGCTTCAAATTTATCAAAGAGTTTATCTTTAAAATGTCTCTCATACATTTAGAACTCTAAGTATTTCTAGATTTTAAAAATTCCATTTTTATAACAGAACATTGCCCTAATAATTTCCAATCTTTGCGAAATTTCTTAAAGGATTAATAAAATATAGAATTGAGCTTCCTGAATATTTTAAATCATTCAAGAATAAAGGGATCGAACAATCTTCTATAACGTACCAAAGGATTAATTTAAAGTTCTATCTGTCAAAGGATTAACTATACACGCGAAATCAATTCTGATGATAACGTGCTCCGCTTTATCTAAAAAATATCTCAATCTATCAAAGTTAATACAGTATTTTACTCGGTAGTGCAATTTAATTTTAACCAACTTTATCGTTCACATACTGATGAATGAGAAGAAGATGCTACCAGCCGATGAATCGGGCTCTCCTGAAAATGCGACTCATCATTTACACGCAATCCGACGAAATCCGTTTCTTTCAAGGCAGAGTGAAGATAGCGCGACACGCCCACGTTATACAAAAATCAATTGTATGCGAGTTGGCTCGTTCTAACAATCGCACTAACAATGTGAGAACACAAAAGGGATTCATAAAAGTTGCGCCGGCAAGAAATGTTGCTTTTATTTTTATTTTTAATAAATGATAAAAATCGATAATATTTTATCAGAAACAGAGCTTAACAATTAATAATATTTCTCAGTAAGTCAAAATCTTCTGAATAATACGTTACTACCCACAAAGCCTTTAGTATCAACCATGAACATGATGCGATATAAGATTGCATTGATTTTCACATATATCGGCGAAAGAAATGTTACGCAAAGAATGATCAGCATAGATGTAATCGAAAGTGCGAGAAGATTACAGAGAAAGCAATGGTATTTATAGTGGGTATTAAAATTAAAGACGATATAAAGTATATAGAATATATAAAACTGTCTAGTTGCAAACTTACAATTGACGCACATATTCCTTATATTAATTATTTTGTTTTCCAAGTATTGTAAAAATAATCAAATGGATAATATGTATTGCAAAGCTATAGCTTGTCTAGTCACGCGCTAAAATAACTGTCGACAACCGCTGTTTTTATCTCTTAATCGATAAATGGAAGAAGGGATATGGCTGAAGAAAGAGAGAGAAAAAGAAAGTGTGTGACACGCTATGAGAGACAAATATTTTATTAAAACGATCCACCGTATTGACACAAGTTGCACGATATTTTTCTCGATATACATGGATGTTTTTGTATATGCACGGACAAACGGTTGTGCGGCACGCGCTTTTCATGTTCCATAGTACGTATCTGTGTTCGTATGATAAATATAATTCAATGTACATTCCGATTCGCGTTCTTTTATTATGCAATTTATATTGTTCCCTGTGGAACAAATACGAGGACCTATGTACCGAGGGTGCTCATAAAAATTCAAAAAGTTATGTGAACCCATTGCCGCTATTATGAAAACCATCAAAGAGACGCGGGTTTTGTTCTGAAAATAGAACTCGGTCTTCACGGGATGAAACATATCCCCAGATCATATACCCCAATGCACGCTTTAATTTACTGGACTTTCAGTTTTGTTATTGCGCCAACACACGCGCGATGGCAACCTAGTTTTTTTGGCGAGTACAATGGTCTAAAAAAAAGTCTTAAAATAATGGGCACGCTGTTCATTGTGAAAAATAGTGTTTGCTTTTTCTACGATATCTTGAATTTGCTACGTCGGCCAGTGACCCATTTTCCCCTCTTGTCGACTTATATTAAAATGAAGTCTATGTAACGCTTTTACATCGTGCTCCATTAATCAAGGGTTTCAATACTAACGCGATAAAAATTAGCAACCGGAGGACGCTATTTATATAACGGCGAGAATTCTCGATAATTGACATCACGTAACGTTTTGACATTACTTTCAAGCAAAGTTGCACGAGATATCAAGATTAGACTTGATGTAGTTTTGTCTTGTCTCGAAATTCGAGACAAGATTAAGACAAGATTTTTAATTAGTTATCAAGACAATACCAAGGCTAAAATTGCCAAGATTATTGGCTAAAAAAAAAAAAATATATTTGTGTGTGCAAGTTAGATGAGAGAGAAAAAAATCACTATATCATAAAAAATTTTATTTAATAAATAAAAACATTTATATTAATAAAGTTTCCGAGAATTTTCAATACCAAATACATTATTATTAAAAATATTGTCTTGTCTTGAGTGCAACCTTACTTTCAAGCAAATTTGTAACTTGTTTTTAATTTTTTTAAGAAACTTTGTGCATAGTGAGAACATGTTCGCGCACACCTTCATTAGCAGAAATTTTACAAAATCCTCAGCTCTTATATAAAATGACATAATATGAAATTTTTTCACAATTGAATTTCGCGTAATGCACCTACAAAAGATAATTCACATTGTTATTAAATTCTTCATCCCTTTTAGCTTTCTTCTCGACCGAGATAATTTTAACGTGAAATTTTGCTTTCATCCTTGTTTACAAAATTCGATAAAACTAGTCACCCGCATTTTCTTTCTTCTCCTTGATTGAGAAAATTCCAGGGCAGAGTGAATGTCTTTGAGAGACAGCTTTGCAATTATCTCCGATGTTCTATATTTTACGCGCTAACGAATCGCTTTGTTGCCGGGTGTCAGAAGTACAATCGCGTGACAGTCCTGAATTTTGAAACTGCGTTGCAATTTCACGATGGTCGAGAGGATCGTGATAAGAACTCTCATTACCACGCGTTCACAAATCGGCAACGAAAATGTTTATAGACAATAACGCACTTCGAGAGATCTTCCCGCGAGAAGCAAAGCAAATCGTTTTTGTTTTATTTTATTCTATTCTCTATATCCGTTTAAAGCTAAATATCTGTATTGTTTTCTGTATAATTATTTTTATTAAGTCTGTCGTTAAAAGAGCGGAAAAGTTTGTACGTCAATCATTTCAATGATTTTTCCTTTGCTAAATAATTCTGTAACATCCTGTGTCGAAATGTCAATATATTTGAAGCACGTTAATATACAAAGCACGTTAATAAAATCAATTCCATTTAAATTGTCAAAATTATGATATGTTGGAATCGAAAATAAATGTCACAAAGATAAAATTCTTTCAAATAGTCTGAAAATTCCAATAATTTACTACACTTGTTACAGAAACAGTCGTCGTATCGATTTCAGGATCGATATAAAAGGGGGACAGTCGTGCGCTTACAGGATAACATCCCAGGAAAACTTTCGTGAGACTAGCAATTTTCCGCTATATCGAGTTCGTGAGAGCGCGCCGGCGGAAAGTTCGCGTCCGGAAGTCGCTACGAGGTGGTGTGGAAATAAATTCAAAATATGCCGCACTCTCTATGTACGATGAATAAGAGTTCCGTGGTGTGAGACGAGGCTCGGACGAAAGCGGGTCAAAAGATTCGAAGGTGCCGCAAGAATCGTTATCATTCTTCAGGCTCAATAAGAAGCGGGAGAAGTCGCGTTTACGGATGTGCCAGCTATTTCATCAATACTGGAAATACTGAGAACGTATAACTTCGTTTCGGGAATGGTACTCGAGATACGGCTGATGATCCCCGCGAGGAGTCGAGGAAGAAGAGGATATTGCGCGAGATCTTCGTCGCATTCGGATAAGTCGCTTGCGGCGAATTTACGACCGTCCGATCTTCTCGTTCTCTCGTACAGCCGACTCTCGATTAAGATTTTCAAGGATAAGAATCCACGGACGAAGAATCCGTGAAGCTCCAACGATATCTCGCGGAAAATATTTCGCTATAAAGCGCGTGGAAGTTTTGCCTAAAGGCTACGCACACGGCGTACAGTATATAAGTTTCGCGAAATAAAAACGCCGGCTGTTCAATATACGTTAAAGGGAGATGATTCCGGAGAATTTTCCGACTCTCTCTCTCTCGTCTAATGCACATCGAACCTTTTCGCGCTGCTACTTCGCGTTTTTGTACTTCTCTTTGAAATCATCGGACACTTCGCCACCAATGTTGCTCCTCTCGAGAAAGATATCGATCTCATCGAAGAAACGAACATTAAACGAAGGAGAAAAGACCGAGTGGAAAATCAGGAAGAAAAACAAACAATTGCAGCAACAACAATTCCAACGTTCGCGCGTAATCAACGCGTCCTTTTCAAAACGTTTTATAACAAAACCCATTTTCGCAGAGATCGAGAAACGGATTGCACAATACACGAGAATATTTAATAGCTCCTGGCAATTTTTCAATCGCGATATCAAACCACACCGCACGTGCTATTGCCCTTGTATATTATACCGCGCAACTAAACTAGTTCGATAAGATACATAAGTTTCGCTAAGAACATTATTTATACAATCAGTACAAAAAAGAAACCGCGACACATCTTGCTGTAGCTGAAAAGAATTAAACGATCTTCAATTACAGTAAAATATCGCGTAAAACGCATTTTTTTTTTTAAACAAATATCAGAGAAAATTATAAAGAATAGTGTTATTTCGATGCTAAGCTATTGATAAAAATTCTTAGTTTATAAATGGTCAAAACTTAAGTGATTTAAATAAATTAATCTCTAAATAATCTAAATCTGTGAAATTTAAAGTATTTAATCATTTTTCACTTGACGAGAAATAATGATAAGAAAAATATAAACTGCATACATTCTTTTCTAAAATACCTAATTTATATGCTAAGCAAAAATCGATTTTACTTATATATTCGCCGAAAAATCTGCAATCTGCCGAAAGCGCATTGCAGAAATATTTAGTATAGACCCATGCGCTGTTTGCAGCTATCAAGGATCTAAAAGCTTTACGTCGTTTATAAGGATAAACTGTAATACGGTACACTTTATTTCTCGCATTACGTACGCCATCGATACTTTACGGCGCCGCGGTGCGTTTTATATCGCGTAAAAGGAGGGGGAGATTTCAGATATTTCTGATTTAACAGTGCACGCGTTCATCTCCTCCGCTGGATATCGGGGATACCCGGAAGAAAGCGCAGAATCGGTCGAATGTTGTAAAATTACAGTACCTGAACGCTGATAAGATGGAGCGATTCAATCAAATCGAGCAGTTTCAATCTGCAGCGTAAA
The DNA here is from genome assembly GCF_003651465.1 of Formica exsecta. NCBI lineage: Eukaryota > Metazoa > Arthropoda > Insecta > Hymenoptera > Formicidae > Formica > Formica exsecta. The sequence goes on along the minus strand of NW_021849640.1, from coordinate 882,740 downwards.
ACATGTACAGATGGACGTATTTTCGTCTCAAATATATCGAGGATCGGCAAATTAAATTACTTTAATCCGGAAATACTAACGTGAATTGATCATCGATTGCCACTGTTTTATACAAAGACAGATTTATAACTAATGCAATAAATCTTGATGGATGACCTCTGAATGCTATATAAAAAAA
>NW_021849640.1:854508-882221 GCF_003651465.1 Formica exsecta | reverse complement strand
AATTAAAAAAAGGGGGAAAAAACCCCCTTCACCTCAAAGTTAAAAAAAAAAAAAAAAAAAAAAAAAAATCTGTTGGTTGCGAATTATATCTATGCGAATAAATATAATTTTGAATTAATCTAGAGGCTCTTATAACTTTAATGATATTACGCCGTTTATCTACAAGAATATTTAACTTATCCAATTAACTTTGTAATCTGGTCATTCATTATATTTTAATCTTCGTATTATATGTATAACCGTGAAAATTAGTCTCTTCGTAATTATCTTCATAATCAACAACACATGGTACACATTTCATAATTAGTTTGCAAATTCTCTGAAAAATTCCTAATATATATCTACGTTGCAGTGTAAAAGGCTCAGAAAATTTCTGCTAATAAATGAAATCGATCTAAAAAATAGAATCGTTGCTTAAAAAGTTAAAATCCGTTCAAAACTGCGTGCGATGAGAGACGATTGAATCAATAGGGGCTAAAAAAAACTTTATCCAAAAATGTAAACAGTGTCAGCTACCGTCGACTGCGATAAAGCACACATATTTACGTATTTACAGCGGGTGTTAAATGCGCGCTGCGGTCTAACTGCAACGCGCGCGGGCGTATCTCAAGCGACTACTCTACAAACGCCACGCGTGAGTTCTCCCGAGACTGTCGTAATGCGATTCACGCAAATGCGGGGCGATTCATCGGACTGTAATGAACTGTAATTTGCGCGAGTGTCGACTGCAAACGAGCGGATTTATCGCGAGAGTTGAGTTACGCTACCTTTGAGTTTGCCCCTTAACGATCAATTATACAGCAATATTACTTCGCTTGAGTTTGCTCGAGAATATATAAATATAAATTTGCCGCGCATTTTGATGTTAAATGCATCCTAATCGGCGTAACGTAAACATGAAATATGCGAGCGTATCGAGATTCTTCTAACAGTATCATTAACGTGAAACGATATTACCGCGCGATAATTGAAAGTCGTTCGTATACCAAATGGCTGCATTAAGGGGTGTAAACATCCCGCACGTGTGCCAATCTCTCTGTTTATGACAGGAAATCCTTTTGTCGCGCTCGCGCGCGAACACAATCTCGACTTGCAACGTCGTCATCGAAAATCTTTGATCCAATTTTAGGGCCATTGTTCTCTTCGGCCACTATGTAATCCCTTTTGAAATTGATATAGGTCCGCGTTCTCGTTACAGCAACCGTCTGCGCGTATAAATTTGCCGGACACATTCTCGACGGCCATTGGAGGAATCGCTTCCTGTTTCCTGTACTTCACTTCTGGTTAAGGGGAACGAAGACATTGATAACTCGCCGAGAGGCACACTGAACGGAAATTGCTACCACTTATCCGTTCTAGCTAAATCATCAATCGTCTACGTCACTGTATTATAACATCGAAAAAATACCGTTCGTCATCTCGGATTTTTATATCTCAACCAACTCTCAATACAATCGGAATGCAGTCTCGCGCAAGATATTTTTTCTTTATTTGCTTTCATAATATTAATTTTACTGTTCTGATAAAAATTGAGAAAATTTCTTGCGCTGGAAAATGTTGCATTTACAAATATGTATTTTACTCTGATAATAACAATATCGATTTTCGAATACGCGATTGTTGTTGGTTCAATATTCATTACGATACGCGATTCATATTACACTTGAATGCTACTCGCAAATAATAATTCAAAGATAAATTCAGTTTGCATGACCATCTAACGGAGAGATTATTATATAATCTTTGCCTTCTAAAGCGACTATCGGCTATAGTTGCTATAGTTGCAGTAACGTGCTCTGTCACGTATAACGGAAAGTTCAGGCATCCCCTTGTCTGGCGATGCCTAAAGGCTACGATAATTTTACGGCTCATTTGCATAATGCCGTCGGCCAGTCACGTGAATCACTTTGATAAGCCCAATAGTAATGGTTTACGCTCTCTCTACCGTAGTTCGTCTGTTCGATTGCACCGGGATCTCTGCGGGGAGTTTCGATTTACTGCTCCACCGTGCCGACCGCAATTCAATTTTTCGGCATTTGCTACGATATAAAGTAAAACATAGACAAAGAATGTCCCAAAGAGCCACCGCAAACATTCCTATATATTCGGCGACAAAGGGAATTAAAAATGCATTATCGTTATTGGCAAAACACGATTATAACGGGTATTCGGACGACAAAATATCTGATAGATATCATAAAACTATCTAAAAAATATTTTCATTTATTGACTAAACCATACACAATAAAATGCTAATTATTAAATAAAGCAATTATTTTTGCCGTTTACAAAATACGGCCGTGTCACTAAGCATCGGGCCTATATTCAGTTTAACGCTTTTGAGAAATTATATATTTACCTGGTGCACAAAAGTTAAATTACGCCGACTCACGTGGAGTTTAATAATGCGCGCGCAATTTAATTTTAGCGTTTTCTCGTTTAAAGGTGATGTGAGATGCCACGACGTGTAAATCCACGATACGCGACCGCCTCCGGCAGGTAGGTAGATAGATATATAATAACATCGATTACAACTTCAATAGAACACCGCGGCGTTCTTGCGGTACCTCCCTCCACCGCCCGCCCGCGACAAACTCGAGTTTGGCAAATTGGCTTCCCGACTTACAATCAACCGCATTCCGCAAACGTGTTACACATCCGCTCGATATCTATAATTCTCGGTCACAATGCTCGTCAAGAAGGATATCGGGCTATCGATGTGGTCGGACAATATTATGTGCAATTATATTGCGCGAATCGTTACGAGAAAAGAAATTTGAGCAATACCGTCGAAATTAGCCGTGTAAAAAATCAAAAAATTTTGTCTGCTCGTCTTGTCTGTTTCATCATTGTGGCAGCAGCAACCGCCAAAGTAAATTACGGGAATCGCGGGATGAAAATAATTGTCTGTAGATTGATGCAAATCCCGTGCATTGATATAAAAGAGCAATTTATATTTCTACGTCTCTCATCGCGCGATGAATTGTCATCCTTTTCATTTCAACGTGATAAATATTACCTTTTCTACCACATTTCCCAATAGAAATATCTCTTTCGAATAAATCCTAATTATACACCGCTATTTTTAAAATACGGTTTATATAAAGACCGTAACTTTTTTATATACAGTTTCTATGATGATTTATAACAATAATCCTGCGAATAAATAAAAGCGATACTTTAAAGCGGTCGAAAAGTACGAGATTAAGTTACGATAAAATTACAACAATATTTTCCAAGGATCGTTTCAAATAGTAACGGCGTATATTACAGTTGTAATTATATAACTTCCGTTCAATAGCGACATCCAAAAGTCGCAACGAATTCGGAAAATACACACAGGCGAGTCAATGCGCAAAGTTAGAGTTAGCCGACTACTCGCAAATGACCTGTCACTTAAAAATTCAATTTTCGTGACGTTCGTAAGAAAGTTCGCACTCCTCGATAAAATTTCCAGATACCTTTTTCCACGATCCTCGGGCTGGAGGTAGCGCACGGTGAAAATCATCCGAAAGAGCAAGAGAACGCCGTCGGGAAACGAGATAAATTTGTTCTACTAATTCGGGCGATGTTTATTCTCTCAAAGCTAACAGCTAGCAGGACTAAGACGCGTTAATTACAGAATATGTCTAATTCGATTTGTAGCTTTTCGGGGTGACACGGAATTATCGCAAAGTTTTCTACTTACGTACAAACACGCCATAAAGTTATTTATTTACTTGAGATTTAACGAGCTCGAAAAGTTATCTCAATATTTAATTTTGTTATTGATCTATCGATATATAAAACATGTGATAAAATAATTAATTCTAAACAGATCGCCATAAAAATATCAGAAACGTACTATTTTAATTTCTCTATACAAGTTCTCGATAACGTAATAAAGTAAAATATCCGATAGAAATTTCTACCCGAAATGCAATTTCACGATACAGGAAAATACCGTAAAGAGAATTTCCGTATAACGGCAGTGTGTGTTGTGTATATGTAACATTATAGCCCCGTATTATTCATCATTCCTGGACGTAGCAAAATTTCAGGTAATAACTTATATACAGCTCACTCGCGCAGCGTGTTTATGACGAACGAGTGAATTTCCGTTACATGTCCAACACGACAATCGATCGATAGATATCTTCTTTAAAGAATATTCTAAATAGCAAATTTAACACTATCTGAAAAAAAAAAGAAGAACTAAACTATTTGCGAGAAAAATATTGAATAATTGAAATAAATACGCGATACGTAAAGTATTCGACGAAACTGCAGAAAACATAATTTAGTATCAGAATAACTTGATATTCTCGATCTCGACAGTCAAATCGTTCATTGCTCCTATACTGTCTGTTCTCGATTTAATGCAATTCAGAATACATACAGTAAATTATGAATAATTCGTTATGTCGATAGAGTTCACCCTGAAATTATTGGCAGACTGCCTTTCGCCGAACGATCTCGAGCGAGCTTGCTTAAAGCGCTTTATTCATGAATCCATTCATTCTATGGAAATCAATTCGATAGTGGCTCGCAGTGTTTAAGAATACCTGCGCTATGAACGGTTAGTCCTTTCTCTTTCCGTAATTATAGATGGGCGACATTTGGAATTTATCTTGTCATACAGAATGTTACGATAACGCGATCTTTTCTTGTCGATGATTTTTTCTTCTCTCTCCTTCTCAAGAGAAAAAGAGCACAGTTATTTCAGATAACCGCAGGCTTATATAACTTGGATTATAAATAACTGCCCGATAACTCGGGGTCGGGATAGATCAACTCATCCGGCCAATTAAACCGCGAAATATTATTAAACGTCGAAAATAATTATCAACGCCTATGAGAAAAATATTCCACAGAACAAACTTGGGTGCTTTTCATCGAAATAAAAAAAAAGTAGCGCGTTCAACCTGTTAGTACAAACCACATCCTATAAAAACTGTCGGTTATTCGTGGCTCATTAATTACAATATTCCGTCGAAAGTTAGATCTCTCTTACAATATTTTACTCCTGATATATACTTCGATATAATCACGTCCATGTGAACGTGCGTGGCTGTGTGTGTTGGAAAACAATATGTCGTGTCGGTGTGGCCCATTTTACCGACACATTCGCGGTTTGTTGGAATGAGAGACAGTGCCGTTGTACCGCTTTAAATTTATTTAGGCCAGCAGAAAAATAAATAACAAAAAATATTTATTAAATCATTGGACTAAATTACATTCACAGAAATCTATTCAGACACTTGAAACAAGTTTATACTTTATCTAATTATTGAAATTCTGGCTTTAAATTCTGATTATCGATGTAATCATCTATTTCAGTTTAATCATTAAATTCTGCTAAATTATAATTAAATTATTGTTCACGTACTTGATAATAATGTATGATCAATGTGTATAAATTATATATAATTCAAAAAAGTATTTAAAAACTGCAGAATATTAATTATACTATTATACGTCTTTCGTTTTCTATCTTATAATGTCTTATTCTTAAAGAATAATATTTTTAGATTATGTTTCTATTATATACGTTTCAAATCTACCTCTATAAAAAAAAATACAAGATTTTAAACTTTCAAGACTTTTCTCCGTTATCATGCCTTTTTTATGATGGATTCCCCAACTGATCATAAAACGATTTATGTTTCATAAAAATGGATTGAGAGATCCGATTAAGCGACAGATGACATAAAAAAATCTCGCGTGGCTCAATCATCCCTGATTCTCGTGAAAAAAAAGCCGATGCAATAATAACAAATATAGAATTGCACTCACCCATCTGATGCGAGAGGAACGTTATCAGTAGTACGGCGCGCAGCCATCCTCCTCGATGATCCTTCATGCTGGATGTTTCTCCGAGCGATGTCGGCCGTCTCTGTTCTCACTCTCTCCGGCGAATAACGACGACGACGATGACAACGAAACCGATCTCGTTGTGCCGCACTCGCGTCGCTTTTACTGACAGTTACTCACTACAGCATCCCGGCACTGAACAACATCCGTAAACGACGTACACATCACCGTCATTCTCTCGTAGCCAATCGCGCCACTCGTTCGTCGCCGCGCGATATATCACATGTCGAATCCGATAAGGTTTGCCATTTGCCCCGCGGCGACAATCGTCGACTGTCGGTCGATTATCGTTTTTCCAGTGATAAAAAATCCCCGCGATCGCTACCACGCGTGCAAATTTCTCGATCGAATATTCTTTTCAGACAAGTCTTCGATAACGCTGCGCGATGATCTCTTTTACAGGAATATCTTCCTATATGATATTTTTCTCGTGGAATATTTGAATGAATCGACAATCCTATCAATGTCCGAATGCTTTGATAAGAACTGTCATACTCTTACATGGATAAATAATAATTGTCCCTCTGATTTTCTTTGTACGCAATATGTATGGGAATTGTTATTTTATTTTATTTTTTTTTTTTTTTTCGAGATAGCTAACTTCGAGATGTGTTTTTCTCGAATTTCTCTTTATCACGATTTTCTTCCTGTAGTAATGCGCAATCGTGCTCGTGAAAGACGAGTCCAATTTTCACACGTGCGTTGATGCTCGAGTGCTCAAATCACAAAACGATGTCATCGTAAGTGCATCGCCGGAATCTATTTTTTTTTTTTTTTTTTTTTTTCGAGATAGCTAACTTGGAGATGTGTTTTTCTCGAATTTCTCTTTATCGCGATTTTCTTCCTGTAGTAATGCGCAATCGTGCTCGTGAAAGACGAGTCCAATTTTCACACGTGCGTTGATGCTCGAGTGCTCAAATCACAAAACGATGTCATCGTAAGTGCATCGCCGGAATCTAATTTGCGAACACTCGCTTTACCACGTACGAGTTTGTGACACGCGGTTGACGATTACTGTCAGTTTAACGAAGCACACATGGCACCGCCCGCATCCTGCTTCGCCCAGAATTGAAACACGAACGCGAAAGGAGATTGACTTTCTCGGATCTACAGTGACTTTGAAAATTCCGCACGTTGTGTTTTCTTCGCTCGTATATTTCCGCGATTTTAAAGACTCGTATATCCGCGAAAGAATTATTCGTTGCTAATTAAACCTATCGTAGAGAATTACTCGCTGTAGGTTTTTATTTTTTACGAATTATGCGCCACCAAATCCATGTAATAGTTTTCGCACGAGAGAGAGAGAGAGAAAGGATCCTTTTGACTTTTCTAAATTCACATTCAAAAAATTAATTATCGCGTGGCTTACACTTTAAGCGCCTTTGTACCTGAACTATTACGTTAATTACCGATTTTCCCATTTACTTTTATAATTACTCATATACCACGATTTATACGTCCTGACACGTATATACGAGTTCTGTTTGATATCGGCGTGTCAATATGGAAAGTCACTTTTTTTTCACGTCAAACAATGGATTCTGAATGACGATGAGACACTTTGTCACACGTTAAACGACACAATTTTGAAGTACCGACAAATATTTGCCAGATCCAACACTATACCATTTACTATTACCGATGAATCGCAATGACGTCACGGAAATCGATTTTGTTCGTAAAAAAAAAAAAAATTGAAGGAGATCCGCACTTTCTCTATATTTGCCAGATCCAACACTATACCATTTACTATTACCGATGAATCGCAATGACGTCACGGAAATCGATTTCGTTCGTAAAAAAAAAAAAATTGAAGGAGATCCGCACTTTCTCGAACACTCGTGTGGTACACACGATCACTTATACCGGATAATACACGTACCTTGTTAACCCTCGTCTCTAGTTCGTGTGAGGATCAAGCACTCCAAGTCAACTTCACGAAATCGATGCACACAACACAATGTCCGTGTTGTAATTCACGTTGTGAGACGTTTCGAGATTCTCTCAGCGCCAAGGATGATCCAGCGTTTTTTGCTTTACACCCCGGAACATCGACCAACCCGATAGAACTGCATTATTTATCAAACACTGCTGCGTGCCTCGCGCAAAGTTTTACGACCCGGCATTATTGATTGTCTGAACTACCGGCCCAGGTACACGCTTTAATTCACCGACGAGCACATCGTTTACGAAATCTCTACGCCGCGACAATCGACTTTTCAAAAATTCGCAAGACATAGGGTAATTCTGTCCTCAGCAGGCGATCCTTCGATCATACGGGTTTGATCGGGCGATTTTTTTTTTTTTAACAATTTTCTTTTTCTTTAGTCAATCTGTTATCACGTATAAGACCACAATTTTCACAGATTTATGAACCGCGCGTGATCGAAGCAGATTTTGCGCGGCACGGAATCTAGTACGCGAAGTTTGAAGCTCTTCAAGAAGCTTACGTCGATGATTTAATTGATCTAAGATGAAGACAGGAGTTTACTCGGATTTTAGGCGGCCTTCTAATCCTGTCTCAAGGAACCTTCGTCTTTGGCTGGCAGCGTGTCATCGCATCCCTTTCCATAGGCTGCGCTCCATTAACGCGAAGCAGTGATGAACATGAACAGCCGGTTAATCTTGGCTCTTCAATCTCATAGAATTTCTTTCATCACTGTTCAGATTCCATCCCAAGCGACCCGTTATCGTCCCGAAAAAAGATTTTTCGTATCTGTAGCGTCCTGCAAAATAAAGAGAAAATCGCTCAAATTAAATGCACAATTGATTAAATTCGATCGATTAATTATTTATAAAGCAATTCTATTTTTTCATATTAACGCGTGTATATAAACGTAATTTTTTTATTTATAAACAGTAAATAAAAAGTAAGCGAATAATTTTATAATCACTTAATTAATTAATTTAAGATTATTTAAAGCAATTATGATTTCAAATCATTTAAATTCAAGTCGAAAATTGTAATTAAACAAAGACTATTTAGCGAAAACTGTCAGAGTTTGCGGAAACGGATTTATGGATCGATGGCAATCCTCGGCAACCGACGAAAGTCCGGCATAGGGTACTTAAACGAATCTCGACAGTTAGAATGTGGGTACAAATCCCGAGGTAGTTAAAGCGTCTTAAGCATCTTGTATGTATTCGTCCAATTCTGCACGAACGAGATGTAATTGGGTCTACCACCTCTTCTCCTCTTTCCCCGTGTCCTTCTTACGCCTGTCTCTCTCGCAAGCTAACCCGAAGTTCGCAGCCGGAGAGATATACCATCTAGCAGGTGCACTCTCAAGTCCCTCGGATTAAAGTGCCGGAGCGCGAGTGCCACAGAGTCACTCGTATAACTCAGTAGTTTAAGATTGACCGTGGAGTGACTCGATTACGACATGCTTTGGGGCTTTGAAATTTGTGAGATTTTAAGATTTAATGGACCTTTCTGTGCCGATAATCAGTCGCACAAATCCCGAGCTTTTTGATAATTGACACAGTGCATTTAAACAAAGAGAACCCTTTAAAAAAATCTTTATAAACCTTTTAAGGAATTTTAAAAAAAAGAAAAAGAGAGGGAGAGAGTCTTACAATTAGGATTTTATTAAATTTAGAAATTTTGTATATAGCGTTAAACAAATATATATATGTAACATATTTTTTAAAAAATGTATGTCTTATTTCAAAATATAAAATTTAATAAAATGCAAACATAAACCAATGCGACAATTATTCTCTGCCAAAAAGAAAAAAAAGGAAAAAAAGATAATTGGTGGCCATTCGTTGATATTAGCTCGCTCTGGCTGTATTTCTGTACGACTATATTTCATGACAAATCAAGAATTTATATGAATATACGAAGGTATGAATGTAGATATATAGCGTCATCAGATGAGCATTGTTGAATTTGTACATCCAATTTCCAGACGACAGAACTTAATAACCGAGGAACTTCCTACGTATGCGTGTTAATTAAAGTACACATGCGTTATCCGAATTTCCCTAACTTTAACTACTTCTCCGTTGACCGAAAGTTTAAATAGCTCGCTCTACATTCGGCTAGTAGTATGAAACTGGAAATAGGAAATGGAAGGCGTACTAAACCAACGACAAGAGGCATGACCACATTTGCCTTAAATTCGTATTAAGCTAACACATATATTTTGTTTTAATTTATGTATTCGCGAATATGTTGATTAACGTATTTATTTTCTAAATTTTCGGAATATATATATATAATATTAAACAATTACCGTAGTTTCTATTAGTTGATCAAAACTATCGAAATTTATTGAGGTAACAGATGGTCGCAGTTTTGTAACAAGATACATTCATCCGTTACGCAAGAATAATCGAGAGAAGATACGACGTACTTGACGAACGATGCGTCGATGTTAAGAAAGTTAAAGGGGAGATGAGAAAAAGCTTACTGCTCCGCTTCAGCGCAACTCGGGAATTTCTGTCGAACTCGAGAGATGAAGCAATATAACGTCTCGTACGGAAGCTTAACGGGAAGCGAGAGCTAGTTCGATTACCCGGGAATTGGTCTTTCATCGTCGCTCTAATTCGACGGTTACGTGGCAGCTTTCCGGCCGTTAAGACACACGCGGCTACAACTTTGCAACCAAGCGACGGTTGCAATGGCTGTGAAGAACTACAGCGGATGAAATTTGTCAATCTCCTTTGCCGCAGCCAACCAAGCCATGACTCCACGTGAGAATGGTTACATGAGTGAAGCGCGTTACGTAATCCGTTACGAGGACAGAACAAAGAGACGGCAATATTAATTTGGAAATGTGAGGACGAAAGGACTGAAACGAGAATCGATTTCACGAGGTAACTACATAATTCACTTTATAATTCATAGATTTCGTAAAATGCGAGATTATTCATAAAATTTATTGCGCTCTTTGTTTCGCAACTCGCTCAATAAAATACTTTCCAATTATTCAAAAGGTCAATAATAATTTTGCGGAAACAGTGTGATGAGTCTTTCCTCATTTCATAAATTAATATCGGTATGATATAAAATTATGATTCTATCTTCATCGATAATGCAAAAAAAAATACCAATGAAATTCAGCATTAATGACAACGACTCACAAATAGCTTGTTCGTAACAAGATCCGAAAAAAAAAAAACGCGGACAAAGTTAGCAAATATATTCCAATCCGCAAGCTTTGTACGAGCAACTTTCGCTTTGTTGTTATACTCGATTATGACATAAAAGAATCATAAATAATTTAGCCACTTGCCAGTCTCAGTGTCGGGTTGTCATGAATATTTAACGACTGTTGCAGACACGTCGTGTAATGCGATTAAACGCGAAATCTTTTTCATTCGTCGCACTGTGCTATTGCACTTTGCGTTGGTTGACCTCCTTTTCGTACGTAACACCCGCAATTGCCAGAAATTGGAAGTGACCCAAACGTTCCGAATGATAAGTGTACCCACTCTCATTCTCACCTTCTTATAAAAGTACTTTACCTCATTCGATATAGCCATTGCGTGAATTAATAAGCTTGTTTTGCAATTCCGTTACGAGCTTATCCCATAACTCGAAGTTAAATGGAAAAACAACAATGTTAACTGCTCGAGATTTGGCGGAAAATAGTGATGTATTTCTTCACGCATATAAAATCATTCTGAAAACGAGATATCGTTGCACGCAACCCGCCCTCGTTGCAACACTTTGTGAATTATGTCTGCGAGGTTGCATGTAATCGACGAATGAAGCAATCCGCTCGTGCCGCGTAATCATAAAGTTCGTAACTACCTTTTCGCACGGTCAACTGGAAACTAACCGCCCTGTATAGTTGCCAAAAACCAAGCCATTATATTGTTAGCACGACCGACTCAAAGAGAATTTTATATTTGCCTAGGAAAATCTATCACGTCTCGCTATCTTCTTCATCACCATCACGTTATTCCGATTCTTTGAACTGGACAGTGTTTTATTTTTATGCCACCAGCACTGCTTTAGTTTCCGGAAATAATAAAAAAAAAAAAAAAAGTTATTCTATTTCTGATCAATTAATTTTGTCATTCCAATTCATTAGACCCATTTGCTTTAAAAAATTCAATTGATTCACGTTTCTATTATATGACATTTTTCATATGTGTCAAATATTTTTGACAGTTGAAATATTTAAAAAAAAATTATAAGATTGACATTATTTTATTCAAATATATGTACGAATTTTTAGAGATATAAAAAACGTGAATATAATATATGAAATCAGAACTAGCGGGACAAGATGTATCATTCTAATCACCGGAATGATGGTATCTCGATAGTGATATAATGACGCAATGAAATAAAAACACGGCTTTTCCTTAGTCGCGATTGCACGTTAAATACACTATCAGACGATTTGTGCCGGCACTCTGATAAAATAAAATAAATGCTACACATCCTTAATTACTCGGCGCTTGCGTAATGTTTTACTCGCTTTACACATAAACTCATCACCGGAGATATCGCAGAACGAGAAGCTGAGACACGAAGCGAACGAAATTGCAACTGAAAATCGCAATTTCCGTAGCAATATTTCAATCGAATCTCCGATCCACCACGTGGATCTTGCAATCAATTATCGATTATTTATTCAACACAATTCGATGTTCGATACTTCAATTAATAGATTTAATTAATACATCCATGCTCTCACTAAGAAACTTACGCTCTTATCAGAATAGGATTCTAGTCGTACGACGCGGATCGGATTTAAGTTGCCCGCGTTATATAGGGTGTTATCACTGCGTGGCGGCTTGTCCGCGACTGAGAGAGCTTTCGGACCAACCCCGTCCGAGTTTCCCGGGTCGGCCGCGGTAGCGCTGCGTAGCCGAATCAACCCCCGATCTCCCGACCATCTCTTTGCCCTCTCCCTTCTCTTTCTCACAGCCCCATGTCCCGCCAACTTCCATTGCCCCCATGACAAAAACAATTCTCTCTCCGTCCCTCCTGCGCGCCACCGCCTCCTCGTCGCACTGTCCGATACGTATCTGCATTCCCTATGTATTAGGTAGTAAAGTGGCTCCACTCTCACCCTCCGTCGAGGAAATCTGGAATTCTTGTCGTATTTAAATTAGCGTCTACGGCGACAGTGCTTAATGCCGGGTAGGGGAGGAGTGCCTGTTTCGCGTACGACGACACCCCGAAGCACTTTTTCAGCGCAAGATCGGTGGCTCGGCAAACGCGATAAAAGCGGCAAAGTCGTGAGGTAAATTGTAATTAAAAGTAAATACAACAAGCGGGTCAAACTGTGCAGTTTTACTTAGCCTTAAGAGATATTTGATTCTCATTGTGGAGAATGTGACCGTGTCAAGTGTGCACAATTTTCTCATTTTATTTAAAAAATAATGTATCTTAAAATAATTTATACGATATTATAATTCAAATAAAATCATTAATATTACATAGAAAATGTGTAAGTAAAACATTTGTAAATCATTGAAATAAACTTTTCTCATTAAAATATACAGTAATATACGTAATAATATATATGTATAATTGTCGTATAAAACTGCAATTTTGACAAAACTACGCGGATAAATTTTATCATTTTCTTCAAAGTGGTGGAAATATGTGTTGTGCGCCGGATAACGGAAAAACGAGAAAGATATAAACTCCACAATTATTCTATTTAAAACTTCATAAAATCAGATGGTCAATGATTACGCGGTTCATTCTAGCACGAACAAATCTCGCAGCGCTGCGAATAAATGAATAACAGTGTATTTATATTTGATGTTCTCGGCAGTGATATTCAGCGAAAAATTTAAATGGTGAATCTCATCGACGAATTTAGAATGCGCTATATTGCCGGCAAAAGATCCGATGCGAGACACGAGCAATCCCTCTTAGGGATCCTTGGGCGGAATATTTTTTTTTTTTTTCAAAATTGAATCGGCAACAGAAAATACATAATGCATTAGCAGTGAATATCTCGCTGCTGACAGCTGTGATTTATTCGTTTGATTCCAGTCGAGAACGGTCACTGAGAGATATCAAGGATGAAATGTTGTATGCTTCGTAGACGAGATCGGTCGTAGAAAATGTTTCGTACCGAGATAATTTAATTCGCATCGTTTTCCTATATACTACCATCGTAAAAAAAAAAAAAAGGCAACGGAATCGCGGTCGCTCATATCGATAATCGAACGCTCAAACCTTTTACGTCGTTCCGGCTCGTCTTAGATCCCGAGGACGCTCGCAATTTTCCCGAAGAGAGCATTTCCGCCAGAAAAATCAAACGGGCGCTTTATGCGTGCTCTAAAGTGTACTTTTTAACGCGAGCGTATCAGGAAGTGAGCGCACAGGTTTCTCTTCACAGGTATTGACTTTCTAAAGCGTCAACTACACGCCACCCCCGTACAACTCACCCTACCTGCCTCTGACTTGTTGCCCCTTGCCCTTCCTTTCTCCGGCTTGCTGAGCCTGCCCGCCCTACAGGTATTTCGATACACTCACCAGCAACGCCTCGACCAGCTCTTGGCGTAAAATAATTAATTTTCAACGGACAACAAACCATTAAAGTGCTCGGACTCGCAAGCGCATGTAATTATCAGCATGCGTTAGAAACATGATATTCTTTCCAAGCCGGCACGCCTTTGTGCCGGTTAAAAAACAAAGATTGAGCAGACTAATTGAAGTCGAGAGTCATCGACTCGATGAAAAACACTCGGTTTTTTGTTCAACTGACTGATTCACCTTTGAATATTAGTGATTTAACCCTTTTTATATTCCCTCGAAAATAAAAATCGGTTTCTTGTATACATCGTACAATAAATAACATAACAAAGAGAGCACATATACACACATTATATGTTAAATAAAATATATTATAAATATCATATACCCAGAAAATATTTTATAAAAATAAAGATAAATATCTACACACACACACACACACACACAACACACACACACACACACACACACACACACACACACACACACACACACACACACACACACACACATGTAAATATTTAACAGAAATAAAATGATAAATTAAATGTTCACTAATCGGATTAAATGCGTCATTCAACTCAATCACGCACACACGCAAAGTTTTAAAATTTATTCTAAAATTGCACAATGGATTATGTTCTGATTTTATTTTGATTGACGTTTCGCACTGTTAATGTTTCATATAGATATTCAATCCTTGCAATAGCGTTTCAATCGCGCAAGATAAACGGTTACCAATCAAATAGCAATCGATTAGATTCCACGCTCGTAATTATTGACCCGTACAATAATCTGTCCTTTGTATTGATAATTCGATGCGCGTTTCCGGTCGAAAGCAATTTACTTCGAGGCACTAACATGTTTCACTTGTTAGCGTCCGTATTATGTAGAATCGTGAGTACGTATTCTCCCTTCTTTTGCAACATTTTATATATAAGAGAATAATTTACGTGCCAAATATATTATATCGCCTGAAAGCACATATGTTTTATGCGCGATAAATGAGATTATTATATTTTATTGCCTTTGCTGTAAGTACACAATTGCGATGCACGATATTTCCATATTACGCCGAACAATGCACCGCTTCGACATAATATACGCATATATGTATAACATTATAACTGTTTTTATGACAAAAGTACTAATGATTTTAATAAAGTATTTTGCGAACAAGCAAAATAATAATGCATTTTAATAACATTTACGGTTCGTTAATTCAACGTCAGTATTAGGGCCGGTACAAATTTAAAAAACCGGTGTTGATGATGTAAAAAGTTCTTTTATTCAAAAATCGAAATAAAACTATTGTTAATTCGGATTATTATAAATTACATAATTTTTTAAAATTTAATAAATAATTTAACACACACACACACACACACACACACACACACACACACACACACACACACACACACACACACACACACACACACACACACACACACACACACACACACACACACACACACACACACACACACACACACACACACACACACACACACACACACACACACACACACACACACACACACACACACACACACACACACACACACACACACACACACACACACACACACACACACACACACACACACACACACACACACACACACACACACACACACACACACACACACACACACACACACACACACACACACACACACACACACACACACACACACACACACACACACACACACACACACACACACACACACACACACACACACACACACACACACACACACACACACACACACACACACACACACACACACACACACACACACACACACACACACACACACACACACACACACACACACACACACACACACACACACACACACACACACACACACACACACACACACACACACACACACACACACACACACACACACACACACACACACACACACACACACACACACACACACACACACACACACACACACACACACACACACACACACACACACACACACACACACACACACACACACACACACACACACACACACACACACACACACACACACACACACACACACACACACACACACACACACACACACACACACACACACACACACACACACACACACACACACACACACACACACACACACACACACACACACACACACACACACACACACACACACACACACACACACACACACACACACACACACACACACACACACACACACACACACACACACACACACACACACACACACACACACACACACACACACACACACACACACACACACACACACACACACACACACACACACACACACATGTAAATATTTAACAGAAATAAAATGATAAATTAAATGTTCACTAATCGGATTAAATGCGTCATTCAACTCAATCACGCACACACGCAAAGTTTTAAAATTTATTCTAAAATTGCACAATGGATTATGTTCTGATTTTATTTTGATTGACGTTTCGCACTGTTAATGTTTCATATAGATATTCAATCCTTGCAATAGCGTTTCAATCGCGCAAGATAAACGGTTACCAATCAAATAGCAATCGATTAGATTCCACGCTCGTAATTATTGACCCGTACAATAATCTGTCCTTTGTATTGATAATTCGATGCGCGTTTCCGGTCGAAAGCAATTTACTTCGAGGCACTAACATGTTTCACTTGTTAGCGTCCGTATTATGTAGAATCGTGAGTACGTATTCTCCCTTCTTTTGCAACATTTTATATATAAGAGAATAATTTACGTGCCAAATATATTATATCGCCTGAAAGCACATATGTTTTATGCGCGATAAATGAGATTATTATATTTTATTGCCTTTGCTGTAAGTACACAATTGCGATGCACGATATTTCCATATTACGCCGAACAATGCACCGCTTCGACATAATATACGCATATATGTATAACATTATAACTGTTTTTATGACAAAAGTACTAATGATTTTAATAAAGTATTTTGCGAACAAGCAAAATAATAATGCATTTTAATAACATTTACGGTTCGTTAATTCAACGTCAGTATTAGGGCCGGTACAAATTTAAAAAACCGGTGTTGATGATGTAAAAAGTTCTTTTATTCAAAAATCGAAATAAAACTATTGTTAATTCGGATTATTATAAATTACATAATTTTTTAAAATTTAATAAATAATTTAAATAATCAAATAATTAAATTAAATAATCATTATAATTTAAATTGTTTGTGTTAATTTTAATAGTTTATGGTTTTGTTCATTTTTATATATATAACGTATGCATTCTAAATATATATTCGTATATAATATGTTTTTTATGTAAGACCAGTTCACGAAATTAATCCCAATTTTTTTAATCGATACGATAATTAGAAAATGCCATTTAAGTGTTAATTGCATCGTTTCGTTCGTAGCTAATTCGATTCGCGTACCTCTTTCATTATCCTCAACCCCGTACCGTATAATTCATTCTGCAACAGACAATTTCCGATATGAGATTTTCTCGGCTTGATAAAGCAACGATATCACGCCGTGTTTTCTATAGTAACAGATTAAATCCCCAGCGAGTAAAGATTTCTCTTAACTTCAATTATACAACTTCGAATCATACTGCTACTGTTTGTTTTTCAAACTGTAATAAATTGCATGCGATAATCTTTAACTAATTCTTTGCATTAATCTTTCACGTCAAAAAAAAAAAAAAAAAATCTAATTCTTTTTTCCAACGAGAGATATTTCAGGGATATGCCGTTTGAGAATGCGCAAGTGATGTTTGCGAATAAACCTGGAATTATGTAAAGGATTGTAAAGATTGCAAAGGTATAATTTAATCTTCGATTTTGTTTGACCTACATCGCGCGTCTCACGCAAGCTGTTCAATTATCCTTGTTCCTTTTTCCATTTATTTCTTACCCGTCTTACTGCAAATTGCGGTGGAACGGATAAGTTAATTCCCTTATTTGCCATTTAAGCCACTTCTGACGACTAACAACAGATGCTTGTTAACCTATCAGTAAAATATTATTACAGAAAATATTACGGCAATGATATATAAGATTATAAGATATATAAAAGATACTTTCAGAGTTCATGTTATTGATAGAATCTCTATAATTATACTTCATATATAAAAACATTATACGAAATATAAGGAAAATATAATTATTCCCATGCAAATCAAAGAAACAATATCATTGTTATCGTATATATTACACTGGTATATATATCACCAACCTTGAATTAAAACTATTAAATTATGACTATATATCATTTGATTACATTTTCTATTAATTTATTATTTTTAAAATAATAAAATGAATTAAATATATAATCTTAAAGAGACATTTTTAAATAAAGAAAATGCACGATTCAAAATGATACATAGTTGAATATTAAACTCGAAAAAGATCTCCTTTCGACATTTTACACTTTTTTTTTTTCCAATTGCGTCCCACTCGCAATTCTCTCAGAATTGCGAGTTAGTCGCTCGGTAATCGGACTTTCTTTGCCATCGTCTCTTCTCGTTTCTTCTCGTTATATTCTCCTCCCTATGCCTCCCTCTCCCTGCTGTGTCCCAATCCCACAGAGCCCTGTCGTTCTGCTTCTGCGGCACCACATAATACCACCGCGAGAGATTATCTTAATGGCATCACAACTTTCCTCGAGCATCATGTTATCGGGCCTTTAATACAGCGTTAAGTACCGCATTTCTCGCAGGATCGTTGGGGTGCTAAGGACGATTCATTAAGAAAAATAATATTTTTGCGTCAACAAAATTCCAATCTTTCGCTAAATTCTAATACATTGGTGGATAAATTTCACAGATTGATAGGATAAAATTTCAATAGATTGATAGAATTCGACCGATACATTATTAGGAGGATTCAAAAAAAAAAAAAAAAAAAAAATGCGCCAATGCTGACGAGGAACCTACGCCGAGATGACTTCGTGCTATCTCCTCTCGTTTATCCGAATATACATTTTGTAATCTCCATTAGTCGCATAACTCGAGAAATTCATTTTCTTCGAGTAATCATTAAGTCGCTGTAATAGTATCTGCTTTTATGCTAAGTCGAGTCATTTGTGCCGGAAGATATCTGCGTTTAATTAAATCATGCTCGATAATATAGCGTTATAACTTCGTCGCGAGTTTATTATTGTGAGAAAATAAATAGATTGTTCTGCATGCAATCATTTTCATCCTGCATAGAATGTCGTTTCAATCGATGATTCAATAAATAGCTGCGAATTTTATATAACAGTTTATTTTTGTAATAAAATATAAAATTTATATCGGATTACACGATCACGTTTTAATAAAAAATAATCAAAAATAATATATTGCGTTCAACTACTAGATGTGAGTACAAAATTTAATTAATTTAGATATTTTCATATTTTTCCAATAACATCAAATTTAACAATAAATCTCTAGTATTTAGAACTTTAAGTAGCATCATACAATCCGAAGGTTTAAAATCCACGAAGCTAAGAGTCTCTGACATGTAAAAATCTACAAATCTGCTGAATAAAGCTATATTATACAATATCATATATGTAAGAATTAATAAGACAATGGCCGATATATATTTTGACATATAATCCACGAGACGTGTCATCGTTTGCAACGGTCACCTTGTAGGTCGCAAAGTCGCGACGCATACAGCTAGTTACAACTTAACAACGGTTGCACACTACATACAATGCATTTATTAACTCTCGAGTGGCAGCAGGCGTGGTGTCATGCACGGAATTACGTGTCGGTTGTTATTTTCTCGCGAAGCAGAGCGCGCGCGCGCGAATAGGCGGCATACAGAGTCACTCGGGCGATAATAAGGCATGTCGTGACTGGAAAGTTGTAAACAGCGTACCGGGCATGATAACAACGACGAGATTCCCGGGTATATTAAACGACAAACCCTCACTAACTCGCGCCTATACGCGGGATGTATCGCGCCGGACAAAGTCACGAGATAAAGGATCTCTACGCGGAGCTTGAAGCGATCGATCCTATTCTCGTAAATTCCATCTGTCTCTCGAAACGTTCTAGTGTGGCGAGATTGCAGATAAGCGATTATTCGCGGCTAAGTCGAATGAAAGACCCGCGAATTATCCGTAATCAAGATGGAATAGAGGGACGACGTAGGCTCTACCCATTCAAAGATTTCCACTTTTTGCCAGCTCCCGTGTCACGCTATAGTCTAATTATCATCGATCTGCCCGCTGGAACGTGCCGTGGTTCCAGCGGACGAAAAGTGATTACGTCGACGCTCTCGCGGTTTGTCGGTAACGTAAGCTCCCGTGCATTCTCGTCGTCGTCGACGAAACCTCGCGTCTACCGTTGGCTCTTCTTCATCTTCGCCGCAAAACTACAGCTTTAAATCATAACTACGTACCGCTGCTTAGAATGGCGCAAGAAATGAAGACAAATGTTCGGAGATGTTATGAAGGGGAAACGCGATAGCCAAGGACATGAAGATTCGTTGCGTGCGCTCCTCAAGGTGCAGGATCCGGCCAAGCGGCATAAACCAAGCGAAGATGAACTTTCAGAAAGCGCGACGACACACACACACACACACACGTACACTCTCTCTCTCTCTCTTTCTCCCTCCCTTCCTCCCTAACGTTGTTGATGAAAATTTGAGCGATTCTACTCGGTCGCACGTTTCGCGCGTCACCGTTTCTCCATATCTCCATCATTTCTCTTCGGGGAATTCTCGGAAAGTGTCTCTCTGAGAACGTTGTCCGGAAGTTCGGTCGTTCCCCGATGAACATCGGTCGGTCGATTAATTTTAAAACGACCGAGCTGAGCGGAGTCTGCCGTTCTATTTGCAGGCGTGTGTAACACCGTCGTTAACTTTTGGAACCCCGGGCTTGGGCGACGTTATTATTACCAAGTTAAACCCTAAGCGACGAGACTACCGTCGACATATGAAGTTTAATCGTCGATTTATCCGGAATCTCATATCCCGTGAATCTCGAGTATCCAGCGCATTACACGATCGTAAAATCTCATTTCGCGCGGCAATTAACTATTTTTTTTTTCTTTTTCTTTTTTCATAACATATAGTTTTTATACGAAAATATTTTATATGCACACATTAACAGTTTTATTTATTGCAGACGTTGAAAAATAAACTAAGAAAAAAATAACAGTTATATAAATGTCAATAAAGTTCCTAATAAACTTTAAATTAAAAGACTAAATTTTGTATTCCTACAAATATAAAAATATATTATAACAGTTTAAAATATTAAACTCAAGCGACTTTTAATTCAATTTTAATTTATAGCTTATCTGTAAAAAAACTGTTTCAATGTTATAAATTATAAAGATTCTCTGATTCCATGATATTAATTGAAACTTGAATTAAGGACAATCAATTTTATATTTGTGGTTTTAAAATATATATAGTATCAGAATTACAGAAAAGTAACCAACTAATTTAACATATAACTTTGTTTTAAAGCAGATAAATCTTAATGATTAATGGAGAAAAAAGATCTATTCTTGTAAGTAAACTCTAATTCGATTAAATAAATGATTTTAAACGAGAAAAGTAAAGAAAAAGCCCTGATTTTGTTTTGTCAATAAGTCAATAATGTTAATTGCTATTAAACGGTTCATTATCGAAACGAAAGAGATTCTCGACGCAGATAATAGATAAGCTACATCGAGAGCGCTTCAGCATGAAATTCAACGTGAAATACACGGCGGATGGAAAATTCTACCATTTGCATGTGGGGACGCACGAAAGGAAGAGAACAATGGTGTCGCGTGAGTAATGTTTCAATTTTTTCCCCTAGAATCCTTTATATACACGACCGCGAATATATACGCCGGATCCAGGAATACAAAGGTCGCCGTATATATCCGAAGACAGTACGGCACAGCCTCGATCCTCTCTCGATTATTCGCTAAGTAAATTTATTAATGGCAAAGGGCGTGGTGACTGTTCGATGTTGTGTCTCGAGTAGAAAGAAAATTATTTCCTACAGCCAAATCTCTCACGCGTATTATTGTATTACAGATACAAAAGAACAATGTTGCAATTTATTTTTTTTTTTACCGGCAAAAATAGAATATATCTTAAATAAAATAAAGTTAAAAATAAAATAAAAGGGCTCAAAAGATAAATATCGATAAATTTTTTTAAGAATATATCTTACACGCGCGTACAAACTTATATTCGCAGAAAATAGTTTACTTATATCCGAAAGAAAAGTACCAATGTTTTAATTATGAATGTTTTTCATTGTTTTTAGCTTCATGAATAATTCAAGTAGCGTATAAATATTCATAACATGCGTCTCTCGCATAGCTTAGTATCAGCCTCCGAATAGAATCCTTTCGAATAAAGAAATAATTTTCTGAAAATGTGGCAGTTATACAGCCCTTTTTATGTCGAGGCTTCGATTATAGTAATTTTCACACGCGCGATACGGCAAATTCTAGGAGCAGTGCGTGATTGTGTTCGCGCGCGATAGCCACGCGGGAATTTGATCGACACTTCTTGTTTCGGCCGCGCGATCGTTAAAACGGGAACGCGTCGTGCACGCGATGCATAAATTGCGATTCGCAATCGCGTTTATCGGATTATCGAGCGTAACGTAATGCATTAACTTATTCCGAACGGCTGTACCATGAATCGTTCCCGTAAATATTAGTTAACGCTATCTGAAACTCTTAATTAATCCTCTCGGTGGCTTTTTTCGTGGAAAAAGATGAGAAAAAGACGCGAAATCGGTTAAATCTCCGTAAACTTTATAGACATTAGCTATTTTGTATTTTTATATACTTCAGAGACACTCTATTTTATGTGCCTTTTATTTACATATTTTTTTTTATACATATAAAACATTATAAGTACAAATTATTATCTTATGAATTTATAATTTAATTTAAATGTGTTTATAAAAATAATCTTGTGTATAGAAAACGAACGTGAATTAATGCAAATTACTCGTATTTAATGATGTACATCACAATGTTGATTGAATCATACTTCAGAGACACTCTATACACATCTATTTTATGTGCTTTTTATTCATATATAAAACATTATAAGTACAAATTATTATCTTATAAATTCATAATTTAATTTAATTGTGTTTATGAAAATAATCTTGTATATAGAAAACAAACATGAAATGCAAATCACTTGTATTTAATGACGTACATCACGGTGTTGATTGAATTATATGCGGAATTATAAACTTAATGCTTCATTTCCTCGTTAACACGACGTACTGCAATTCTTTGAACCGTGACACCTCACGATAATAATAAATAAACGTATGAATTATTTATTCTTTAGATGTCCAAAAGACGAGATACATTTGCGTGTCCTTTCACATCTCATACTTGTAATTATCTTAATCGCGTTAAGAAATTATGAAATAATTTACTCACCAATTTTGTTACGCCTTTGCCACATGTATATAATATATTGTTGTTCCATCGATGCTAATTTTTATTTCTACTTCACAATTCCACGAGGATGATTTATGATAAATCGCGGAAATGTACTCAATCGCACGCGCAAATTTGTTACGATTTAATATTACACTCCCGCAGCGTATTTACATTCGCGTAATCACTTTCGACACTCTTGATATAATTTATATTGTACTTTCTCTCGCGACAATTCGCTTACCGTTACATGTCCGCAACACTTGCGCTCGTCTAATCGAAATAATCGTCCGATATTTTTACTCGACACTCCCGACGACATTTATACGCGGCGAAATCCGTTGCATCACATTATTCACCATTACTCGCGGCACTTTAGATTCGAATACGTACGTTGCGATCGCGATGTACTTTTTCACGCCCGTTACTTTTCCTCGGCACTCCCGACTCGCGGGTACACGATTATCATTCGCGATGACTGACGGACCCGTAACTGCGATAGTGGTTCGTCCTCGTCATATTTACACTCGCGTAATCGTACGCGACGATCGCCATTCGAAAACTAACGGAGGCAGGGAATTCGAACATCAACGACGGTTACGACGTTCGTCGAACAGAGACGCCGAAGGAAGCCTCCGCTACCCGCGATTCTCGCATCGATCAAATATCGATCACACATTCGCGAGATACTTATTCTCGACGCGAATACGACGCGACGATGACACTGTGCCCGATACTTTCCTCGAGACTCCCGAAATTCATCTACGCGTAATGGCGGACACTCGATGACTGGGGGAGGGGTTCACACGTCACTCGTCAAGGCGCTCATAAAATAATTTTTCGAACGCGGAAAACGCGTTTCGGTAATTTCCATCATCGCCGAGAAAAGCGTCATATCTCACTTTCCACATATATAGATATTTAATATTCGCGATGCAAATACCATTATACTTTGTCGATCGATGAGCAATTATTAATCATTATTACTAATGAGAGAAAACCGTTACGCGAATATTCGACATTTCATTCAACGCGCACTTCGCTTCGCTGTCCTCTCTACGACTGACGAGAGAAGAATGTAAGAAATATTATGTGGTTATTGTACTACATCAATTCAATGCGAGGATGCGGAATGTAAACACTCGAAAGACACAACATACCGCGAAGGATTCCTGGAAAAAAAACATACTACTGGAAAAAAACACCGAGACTCTCGCCGAGCGACTCTGGAATGCGAGGGGTGAAGAGGACGCGCGAGCTCACGCCATATCATATTACATACGCGTCTGCCGTGTTAGACGAGTTTATTGCACACTCCCGAGATATTCCGACTATCTATAGAAAATTATTTGCGCATATTACGTGTATAAATCTAAAAAGCGGAATATTTATGAATATTCTTAAACCTCAGACATTCATAATTATCCCGGACACATTCGAAAAATCCCCCCGGACGCCCTAAAAAAGAGAACGGTGTCCGGGGAAAAGAGGACGTATGGCAACCCTACGTGTAATCAGATTGAGATACGCGATGTTAATTAGCAATTATACCTTTCGATCGACGGAGAATTGTGATGTTTTAGAACCACGTATCGCCGCGTCTTGTACCTCCGTGTATTAACGAGAAACTTGATAAACAGTTGGCGAGCTTGTGAGCGATTTGCATTCCTTGGCGAGTGATATGTGAACCCTGTAGATTTTTATCCCTTTTCGTATTCTCAAGTTGGACAATGAGTTATTTATTTTACGTGTAATTTCTACAGAAATTTTTATACTCGCAACGAAATAAATATATTGTATAAATTAAACGCTAAAGAAAAAAAAGCGAGAAATCTGATAATGAATTTAGAAAATGCAAACGAAATAAATAGATTTACACTGCATTCATCTTTATGCTACAAATACTGCAAGCATTTGATCGATTAATTAAAACAAAGAAATCTTTGCTTCTTTTGTTCTGATTAGTCTTTAATTAAATGCCCAAAATATTAATAGTAATTGATAAATAGTATAAATAATGATTAATATTTTATTCTTAAATCGTGTAAATCGCGATTAGATAAAGCTTCGACGAACATCTTGGCGTGTGAATCTCTCACGGACATGCGCGTCCGCTAATCATCCAATGGTAATCGTCGCTTACGTGATTACGTGTGCAAGGATTAGAGAACCCTAGGGGATAAACGATCGACCAATCACAGAGACTAGAGACTCGGAGAATTCTCGACTGTGATTGGTCGAGCGATTACTTCTTAGATTTTTCCATCTATGTTAACATGCGAATCACAGTCACAGAGACTTCGTCGAGATTATTAGCCTTGGCGAGTGGCGTGTGAACCCCTCCCCGCCTTTTCGCCATTCATCGAGTGTCCGCCATTACGCGTAGGTGAATTTCGGGAGTGTCGAGGAAAGTATCGGGCACAGTGTCATCGTCGCGTCGTATTCGCGTCGAGAATAAGTATCTCGCGAATGTGTGATCGATATTTGATCGATGCGAGAATCGCGGGTAGCGGAGGCTTCCTTCGGCGTCTCTGTTCGACGAACGTCGTAACCGTCGTTGATGTTCGAATTCCCTGCCTCCGTTAGTTTTCGAATGGCGATCGTCGCGTACGATTACGCGAGTGTAAATATGACGAGGACGAACCACTATCGCAGTTACGGGTCCGTCAGTCATCGCGAATGATAATCGTGTACCCGCGAGTCGGGAGTGCCGAGGAAAAGTAACGGGCGTGAAAAAGTACATCGCGATCGCAACGTACGTATTCGAATCTAAAGTGCCGCGAGTAATGGTGAATAATGTGATGCAACGGATTTCGCCGCGTATAAATGTCGTCGGGAGTGTCGAGTAATAATATCGGACGATTATTTCGGTTATGCGAGCGCAAGGATTGCGAACAGTAACGATAAGCGAATTGTCGCGAGAGGAAGTACAATATAAATATATCGGGAGTGCCGAAAAAAAGTATCGCGGGATACTGGACCAATATCGCGACCGTGAATAATAATTAATATCCAATGAACTAATTCAGTTAAATATACGATGAAATCGTCGGCCGTCGATAATCAGTTTTGGACAGAAAGGCCAATGAATCGGATGACGAGAAGGAAACAACGGGACATTGATCGGTGAGTCATATAATATGATTATAATATATATATTTAGTCCATGGTAAATTTATACTATTATGTAATAATAATTCCGTTTTCTATGTGGATATACATTATTAAAAAAATATTTATTATAATTTATATATATATAATAATATGTTAGGAAAATATTTAAAAAATATGTCAAAAGTTAGATTTATTTTTCCACATCTTTTACATTATTTTATTTATATAGAAATGATTATACAGGAATAATTAATGCATGTATATATACCGATATTAAATTTTTTATTCTAAAAAATATGCACGGAATTATTTACATAATATTAAATAATATATTTTGTCTTTTTATTATTCGTTAAGTAGTAATAAAATAATTAAACTATATTAATATATATAAGCAATATTTTATTCAATAATTGACAATTATTTATTAATTTTTTTACGTCTTATAAAAAATGCAGATTAAAGAAGATTGAATAATTACCGTATTAGATGTTAATATAAGCGTGGTCAAGCTGACCTAATTAGAGTAGTAACGTAGTAAACATTAATTGACCGCCGACATTTATTGTAGTCATTTTATATTTTATATAATCTGTTTAGCAACAAATCGTTGCCCATAATTAATACTACGATATAATATTACTTATTTGACCAACAGTTTAACCAATAGTTGATTTTGCATAACATTGTAATTATGGAAAATACGCAAATATGTATAATCTTTCACGTACAGTCTCACATATAAAAGAGAGAGGGTCAAAACATATAATTTTTCTACACTAAATTATTTTTTAGTAAGTTATTTTTCTTAAAAGATCGAGGAATTATTTACATAATACTAAATAATATATTATTTTTTAATTTTTAAT
>NW_021849640.1:761570-854296 GCF_003651465.1 Formica exsecta | reverse complement strand
TTTTTAATTTTTAATTACTACTTAAAGAATAATTACTATATTAATATAAATAATATCTCTTGTTTAATAATTAATAATTATTTATTAATTATATAATATATAATTATAATATATTATTATATACATATAAACATTTTTTCCCGATTAAATTTCCAAGCTGATTTTTCTATCAATTACATTTAAAGAACGATAGAGACATGTGTAATTTATTCCATCTGCTTTAAACAGTTAATATATTCTATAAAAAGTTCTATAAAAAGTTCGCGCACACATACGTTTTAAAATTAATTAAGGATGTTTCTATTCTCTGTATACGTTTCGGAATTAATTCGCATCGAGATTTAAAAGAGATACGCGACAATTTTGATATCGTTAAAGGTCGCCTCGGTAATCGTCGAGCGTTAACGGCGAGAAAGTAATCGCGCGCTGCGATTTAGAGAAGTGTTTGTGCACAGTAGCATGATACGCGAAATCGACAAGCACAAGCTCTTCTCGGACTAGGATCGTTTCATTATTCAGAGGGCCCGCATGCAGTAACACGCGTCCTTCCCGGGATTCACGTGCAATTGAAGCAGCCGAGCTGGTCTGCGTACGTGCTCGGTTTTTTTTCCCCCTCGTAGCTTCATTATGTATAAGGTGGCGGACAAACTGCTCTTTCTCGTTACCTTCCACTCAGATTGCTCCTCGATTAAGAATTACTCATCCAATCTCTCTTCTTTTGTGACGAAATTTGAGAGTTTTTGATATCGCGTTTTATTTTGTATAGCGGGGCAAAAAATTTTCTTGTCTCTCTCTTTCTATAAAATTTTCGACCAGCGATTGAAAAAATATTTTAATAATTTTTGATATAAGGTTTTTATAAATTTGGAATATATTCAATATTAATAGAATATTATTTCAATATTAATATGAGTATGGCTATTTTATTATATTATATACGGCAAGAGAGACGAAATTTGTCAAGCTATATATATATACTGATACTTTTGAACGCTATTATAAATGTGATATTGTCGCTCGGTCCAGCAATAATTTAAAGTGACGATACTTTTTTTTATTATCGCATAAGAAGCTTCTTGTTCCGTCGTTACTTTGCAAATTTTTTCTCCATGTCGATGATTCTCGTTTGATAATATCACTGATCTCAGCGATGGCTATAATCTTATTACACTAGCCAGGTTATATTATATCCAAGCCAAGGTAACAAGTAAACTTCAAAGGATACTGGACCGGACAACGACGATTAAGGTACTAAAGCTTTTGTAGCAGAGAAATTAATACTGTATACATTTGATAGCGCGATCGTTAAACGAACGAACAGCTGATCTAGTCTTATCGTTATAATGAATTTATCGTGAACTTTATTTAAACTGTACGATATATTCCTAGTTTATATAAAATATCTTTACAAGATTATAAACACACAATATTTCGAAAAGATAAAATGGTATAAAAAATGAGAGATTGCGCGATAACAAATTTTTTAAATATACTTATTAAAAAAGAAATATTGAAAGATATAGAAATAATAATTTTGAAAAATTAAGACATAAACTTTTTACTATTGCGGTATTTAATTTTGTAGAGGATTAAATTGAGTTGTGAAGTCTGGCGTGTAACAGATAAGTCGAAATTATGCAGTACTTACAATTAGTGAATTTTTCTTAAACAATATTACAGTACATAATTATGCAGTACTTAGCGAATATTTCTTAAATAATATTACGGCGCAATTTGCTCTTAAGATAAGCAGATGCGGCGGATAGGTATAAGTTAGAAATTAACCTGCGTCGGCGTTTGTGGTTTAATGTAAAGTGCGCGCAAAGCTCTTTGCATGCGTGCTTTGCTCGCTTTTGAAGCACAAACTTGGTAGTTGACTGCACGTGAAGTGGCGGAGAGAAGTTTTTAAGTCGCGTGAAATTTCGCGCAAACCCTCCCTCGCTAAAGTCGATTACGTTTCTTTAGAAAGAAAGAGGGAAGTGATCGTGGGAAGTGCATTAGTTCGACGACCATGTCTAGGTTTATCGAGTTTACGCACGGATATCGTGGATCGATATACGAAGTCGTAAATTATCGTTCACTCTCGCTTATATTATTTTTCACCTCCGAGATTTTTTTTTCTATAAAATAGTTTCGAAAAAAGATCAGGAGCAAAGTAATCCTTTATTTAACCATGCTGTAAGATTTAGTAATAATTATATAGGAGATGATAATAATATAATTAAATATGATTAATAATATAATAAAAATTGTCGAATATGAAAGGATATTCTCGTTGAAATTTTAGCACATTTAACTTAATTCTTAAACAATTTTTCCAAGAGATCTGAGATTATTACATAGATTTATTTTAATATATTTTTCGTGCGATCGATATACGAAATCGTAAATTATTGTCCACTCTCGCTTATATTATTTTTCACCTCCGAGATTTTTTTCTATAAAATAGTTTCGAAAAAAAATCAGAAGCAAAGCAATCCTTTATTTAGCCACGCTGTAAGGTTTAGTATTAATTGTATAGGAGATAGTAATAATATAATTAAATATAATTAAAATTGTCGAATATAAAAGGATATTCTCGTTGAAATTTTAGCACGTTTATCTTAATTCTTAAACAATTTCTCCAAGAGATCTGAGAGATTATTACATTGGTTTATTTTAATATATTTTTCGGACATTAAATCGTCACCACTAATATCGCGAGATATTTCGAAAAGTTTCCTGACTGGCGTAAACGAGAGGGAAGTTATTAATCTCCAAGGTACAGGGAAAGGTACGGAAGTAATGTCTCTTAGTTTGCGCCGCGTTAATGTGCCCGCCCGGAAAAAGAGAGATCAGCGAGAGATAAAGCTCGGCATGGAAAATTCATACATTTCAGGCTCTTGTATCCGACCACTTTTCCACTGTTCACCTTCGCCCCTTTTTCTATACCGCTTGTCTCTTTTTCCGTCATCCCTGTCGATTCTCCTCACTTCCTTTCTATCGCCACTCTCTCTTTTCTCGCTCCGTCCTCTCGTCGAATCGATAAAGGCGTCAGTTTACAGGAATACTTTTACCTCACAATTGCATGCATGATGTAATATCGCAAATAACAGTCTTCCTGAAAAAGGGATCGCGCGTTTCGCGTAGAATCGCCCATTAAAGAAGATATAACGTAAACTCGCAAACGGGGAAAACACATACAATGTACACGTTTTTGAAATTTGACAACACAAAAATTTTAAACATAATTTTTTATAACTTTGAGATGATTAATTACGGTCTCTCGTCAAAGTGGATGAAACCGCTATTTTCTCCTATATACAAAATATACACGGGTTTACCGTTGTTGTTGCGTCTGGCCGAGATCACTTTGGCTTTCATCGTACAATTGATACTGATTTTATAATTAATTAGTCGACGTTGTTCTGTGAGCGCAAGTGATCGCGCGGGGTAAGGTTTGACTAATCGTTCAATTAATTAATATAATGACAGCAGTCGATATAAGGTCCCCGATGGGTTTTGCGTGTACATTAGCGATTTGCGTTTAATTTTCAAAGCACGATAGTGCAAGATAATGTACACAGCTATGATTAAGCGCGCAGCGTATACAAAGGCCGTCATACACGGTTGATAAAAACCTAATGCTTGTGCAAAGCGTACGCGTGACAGACATCACGCGTCGGGCAACAAAATTATTGATAGCGGTGTTTTTTTTTTTTTTTTTTTTTTTTTTTTTTTTTTTTTTTCGACGCTCAACGCATCGAAAAATTTTCGTCGTTGCGGTAACATAAATTACTCGAGGTCGTGAAAAATAAAAACGTCGCGTATTTTATCCGATGCAAATTTTTTCTCTGCATTAATTATATTATGAAAGAAACATTGAGACGTTTCTAACTAGATTGGACCGGTTTTTACGATAACGCGTTTTATTTTATTATTCGTACGTGCCATGGCTGTGCAAGCGAGCCGCAGCGTCGTACCGAAGAAGTTTTTAAATGTGAATTAACAGTCTGCTAGCACACCGGCGTGTCACGGGAATAAGAATAACAAAAATCTAGATCTCTCGTTATGTGTGCCCGCTCTCGTTCTCTCTTGCTCCTACTTTTCTTCGAGGCAGACAGGCAGGCAGGCAGGCAGGACGAAAAACTTGGCGCCGGCTTTGGCGCGACCATTAAGTCCTTCCCAGTACCGGGGGAAGAATACTTTGGTATACCTGTGACCCACTCTTTGCCAAGTCGTTGGAAAGTTTCTCACCAAGCGGAACTCTTTATAATTCACCGATTTCGCTCGTTCGAAAGTGTTTTCAGGACGCGATGGTTATTACGTAATC
This sequence comes from Formica exsecta, assembly GCF_003651465.1. Taxonomy (NCBI): domain Eukaryota; kingdom Metazoa; phylum Arthropoda; class Insecta; order Hymenoptera; family Formicidae; genus Formica; species Formica exsecta. Next base: position 849,984 of record NW_021849640.1, on the reverse strand, counting down.
AAAAAGGTTCATCCCCCTTGTAGAGTCGCGATTAATAATAGCGTCGTTTAAATTCAATATACGAACGCATGCGCGTTCTTTGAAGTCGAAAAGTCGCGTATTCACCGCGTGCAAAACCAAATACATGGTGGGACAAACGAATTTGATCACGTAAACGCGTGAGCTCTTTTGACGTCTATTTTCAATGTCGAAGTTTTCTTCGCGATAAGCATATACGCATCTCGTGCAAGCGAAGCGAAATCAGAAACAAGTTGACAATGCAAACTGAATGTAACTTTGCCTCTTTGTATCTTTAATTAATGCAAGGAAGCACAGCCTTTGGTTGGTGAACGTATCTATAAAGACGCCAAGACGATAACTTTTATACATATACATATATACATAAAGTACAGCGGTGAAATTTACAAGGCTCGGATTTACACTCGGAGTTTTATGTCGTGGGCGGACGAGAAGTTCCTTATTAAAACGAACTCATTACGAACTCGGTCGGAAAATTACCGAGAGCGGTTGAGAATATTCGAATAATTTTTATTGGATCTTTCCGGGGGACTCTTTAATTCTCGCTCAATTAATAATTCAATTTCTTTTACAGCGCGATCTCTTCGGCTCGCCGATTTTGTTGATGTGTTCAAAACCATATCGCGATTTGTCTACCATTTTTCTGTCCCTTTATCCGTTCATGCCCCCCCTCCCCCCTCCTAGCTACACCAGACTCTCGCAACACGATGTTGAATTTGTTTTAATTAATTTGCTCTGTCATACAACTGCGTACGAATGGACGAGCGAAAATCCTGCGTGCGTAACGAGAAGCGTGCGTTTGATGTGCGTGTTAATCGAGCCGCTGCTATCAGCCAAACGGCCAGCAAAAAGAGATCAGTCGCAGCTACATCGCGTAGCAAATTTAATTTTTTTCGCGTGTGTGCGCCTTTAGTTTATTTTACACGATGCCTACGTGCGTTGTTTGTTATACACAAATGTTAGGTATAGCCGCGATATACCGTGTTTGCTCTATTGCTTTTCCAGTATGTCGCATCGTATTGCGCGACGCGACGTGTCCGTTGACTGGAAGTGATTAAAAAAAATTTCCGCGTCATGATTTTTTTTTTTTTTTTTTTTATATATATATATATAGCCTATATCGCCCATAAATATACCCGCTCTATATAACCGGTTATAGGCGATGGTATTTTCAGCATCAACACGTTTCTGTCTATCGATGTAATTGAGTCGACTAACCGGTAAAAAGAGATCGAATAAACAATAGGCAAATATAACAGCAATACACAAATATTTCTTCCTATTTTTTATAGCATGTAAAATATAACGGATGAATATCTTGAAAAGCTGTTAGAACTTTCTTGCTTTAGAAATTCGAGAAATCTACAATTCTCCAGACGCCAAAAAAAAATAATATAGATATATAAATTGTCGATTTTTGTCTTTGCCGGACTTTCAATTGTATTGTCGACTTATGGTTAGCAAGATTTACTAAGAATTATTTGATTCATCTCACTAAGGAAGTGACGTCGCGAAAATTATACGGGATACATTCGCGTAGCGGCTTGCTGTCAGATTCCGGAGAAACGATTGGCGTAGTGTGTGAAAAAGTGTGCGGCGGTTACCACGCGGTCGATATACGCAGTCTTGACAGGTTTCGATGGAAACGGAAGCACAGATAGCCTGCCTCTTTACGGAAATGAAGCAATCGCCGAGAGCCGGCGCGGCGGTCTTATTGCCGTCCCAGATAGTCGTAACGCCAGAATGCCATTGACACCTTCTCTCCATCACGCGAAATAAGCTCCAACTTCCAACTGGGAAATAGAAATTTATGCACCAGAACGAAGGCACGTAAACTTCCCGGCTGACCAATAAAAACTACGTATCTGGTCGCAGTATTTCAGGAAAATGTAGCGCGGACAAAGCATCGCGAGAGAGACGAGGCCATAGAAATTCGTACGTTGTCGGACAGACTGACTTAATCGTATTTTTACCAGTTTAACGATGATACTGATTTTCAATTAGTAAATACCTCGATTATTTCGTGAAGGGACGAAAGTTGTTTGTCGCTGCTGTTCTTTCCATTAAACTGGATTCGCCGGCGATTTGCGTGCACAAACAAGGGATTACCATTCGCTGAAACGAGGTCGCAGATTTCTCTCTCTCTCTCTCTCTCTCTCTCTGGCTCTTCTGCCACTTATTCATAGAATATGTAAAGAGCCATGCGCACAAATGACCTCATCTCTGGAATTAATGAATAGACAAAGGGAATTGCGAGCCATAGGTGGGTCACGTAACGGGGATAAAATTTTACTTCGATTGATCCTGAGGAAAATCTCTGCGATTTTCGTAACGACGCCGTTCGATGAGCCAGATCACTCTGACATGTAATGCATTCACCGCACTGCAGCGAGCGTTTCCTTTAATTTTTTTTTCCTTTTCTTTCTCGCCGCACCGCCCACCGACTGTAACGGGGATAAAAAGAAAGTGGGAGAGAGGAGGACGATCGAGAGACCGAGAATGTGGGAAGATAAAGAGGAAACTTTTCGAAGCATTTGAAATACTTGGCACTTCGGAATTCACTGATCTCTCCGCGCGCGCGACGAGGTAAATCTGTCGACTAAAAAAAGAATCTTTCATCCTTCGCTATTCTCCACCTCTGTCCGTGTAGAGTTTAATCAAGATCTACTCCGAATAACCGAGCATCTCGCATATGGTTAAGAAAGGATGCTTACTTTGTTTTTTTTCGCATTTTATTCGGGGATTACTTTTTTAAATCTCAAACTTATAAATCTATTACATCTTTATTTCTCATATTATTTTTCAAATCTTTATTTTTAAGTAATTTTTAAATTATCTATGATGCTCGTTGATTCAATTTTAGCATACATTTCGTTATTTTAAATTTTCAAAAAGTCGCGTTATTTATGAATATTATCATTGCATCTTTATTATTCAGTAATGCCAAAAATGAAAAGTATCCGATTATACAAGTATAGGAGCAATTTTGTTTAGAAAGCTGTTCAACACAATTAACTTTTAATTTAATTTTTCATAAATACATTGGAAGCTATATTTGTATGTGCTAATTATATAGAATTAATATTAATTTTGTAATGAGAAATATGATATAAAAATATGATCGTATCTAAAATAATAATGAAACACAGATATTGAAAAGAATTAATAAATCATCGATTTTTATACAAAAATATATCTCGCAATCTAATAATTGAACTTTGCTGCATCACTATTAATAATGTGAAGATTCTATATAGCAACGATCTACTTTTCACGAACGTATTAATAATAGAAAAATTTAAAAGAAAAACTTGTTTTATTTTGTGCTCTTTTCTCCAGTTTTATTTCTCTAATTGATAAATATCAAACATACTTTACTGAAATAATAAATGAAATTTTTACATTCAGTTAGCAATATATTTAAAATTAGCAACATATTTAAAATTAAAATATTGCAAATAACATTCAATCATCATTTTAAAGGCAAGTCGTTTGTCTGACAACTCTGTAATATAAGAGAGATTAATCTTGCGAGGCACGGGGTTAATATTCTCAATAAAATCAGATTTATCTAGTTTAGCACGTGAATCATTCATCCATCGTGTTCGCCAGCTAATGCGAAACGTGTGTCTAGACATGTTTAATCGATTGTCGCTTTAGGGAAGTCGCGCTGTATGCGACGTGTCGATACGTGCATAGATATTCGTTGTGCAGATGATCTGTCTAATGAGTTAGTCGAGGACGATTTAGAAGGAACTTTCCTTGCTGAATGTCGTCGCTACTACCGGTTGCGTCGTAAAGGCGGCCGTAATGTCTATCCAGTGGACACAATGGGCCATAGTCGCGCGCGTTTACCGCTAAACGCGCGGCCATTCTCTCCTAAGTTTTAGTGCCACATTTGGAAACGTCCGTGGGGGCCGATCGTAAATAAAAACTCAGACTCCAGGTGAGAACGTTCACAGCTCGACAGTCCAAATGCGTCGCGTCGCGACGATGAAATATCATCGCGCCTTATGTTCGCGCGAAAAATTTTCTGCATTACGAGGCGTATAACTTTTGTTTCGCATCTCGCACACATATATTTCGCTAACGTTATCTTCGCGTAATTCAGATTCGTAACTATATATTTTAATCAGTATCCATACATAATAACAATGAATCATTCTTCAATTCTTCATTTATTATATTGTATCTCAAAATTATTAATCTGCTACGCATTCTATCGTGTAATTAATCATTCGCATTATTCTTAGCAACAATATCTTCTGTTCGCGTTGAAGCTTTAAGAGTCTTTATTATCAATTGGCGATATTTCCAAGTTAGGATGAATTTGCAAAAAAATCAAATGCTACATCCAACAAGGAAAAATGTGAGAAAGTTGGAGGCTGCAAAGGAGCGAAATTGAGATAGAGAGAGAAAGAGGGGAAGGGAACGAGTTGCATTAGTTAATTAGATTGAGCAGGAGGCGTGACGTCGTAATTAAAGCAACGTAGCTTTACCTACCACGCTTACCTGCCTGCTTGCCTGCCTGCCTGCCTGCCTGCCACGACAAAGTTATTAATTGCTTCCTACCATTCCAGCAATGCTTCGCGCAAGCAAACCCTCAACCCCAACTCCGCGCGCGTGAAACGTTCGCTCGATCCTCTCTCTCTCGCTCGTTCAACATCCACCTACACGCTCGCGTAATCGCTACCGCTATTCGTCATTGCGCGTTCTCGCTTGCGAAGGGTATTCTTCTAATGGACAGCTTGCCACTGCCACGGTTACTTGATGGCAACGCATGACTAGAGCGAATCGTCGACACGGTTTTTTAAAGCGGCAATTTATTCGCGTGAATTGTTTGCCCCGTATTTTCGTAGCGTATCAATTTTTACGAGATCACTCGTACTATAGTATAAATCTAAAGTAAATTATTGTTTTACATTTTTTTTTTTTTTTAATCTCTCTATTCTTATCAAATCGAAAGACACATGTGAAGAGACATTATGCGATTTAGTCGAGATAAACAATATATTAAGATGAGAAAGCTTGTTATGCAATTGGGTCAATTTGCATTATCGCATCCGTTCCATGAAAATGCATCTTCAATATCGCATTTGAATTTCCCTCGCGGCACGATCGCGAGACGCGGTTTCGGAAGCTTTAGGTTCCGGTGCAACAAGAAAATGTCGAGACTAGAGTGCATACTGTGTATCTTAACTTCCGCGTATTATACAGCGAACTTGCCGAAAGTTGCCTTATCAATCATCACGTGGCGGAAACTTATAGAAAACGCCTCGCGCGTCTGCATCGTGATTTATAATCTTCGATAACTTTTGCGTAAAAAACGGAAGACGCCTTGCGCATGAGAAGCTCAACTTTGTTGTACGCGTTTCTGTAGGAGATGTAGTCCTTTTTCCGATATATTTTTTTTATTTTATTTTTTCTAACGCCACGGTTAAGGCAGACGCCAGACCACCTGCGGGGTCGGAGATAAAGTGATAACGTTGACGGGCGAGTGCATCGTCGATCCGAAGGTAATTTTAATTGTTAACCGTCTGTGTATGTGTGTGTGTGTGTTTGTGCAGGCAGGAACGTCGGTATCGCCATTAAAGCGCAATTTTCAGTGGTAAGGCCAGGTAAAAAGACGTGGAGCTTTTTGTGACGTCGCCGTCAGGTGTGCACTCAGGTAAGTGGATAAGGATGACGTCGCGGGAAGGTAAAAGCACAGATCCGATGTGCAGATATTATCATGTACATCTTTGCGGTCTTTTTCCACCACGTAGCGTTTTGGGCTATTAATACGTGTAATTTCGATTAAACCATTTAATTAAAAAAAAAACTATATTATCTCTCTGCGTGTGTTTATTACAATTACGATATTGTTTATACAAACATTAGTGATATATATTGCGGTTTTTGCATAAATCATGGATGCCACGGAAATAATTCAGTAATTTAATGCTTTATGCGAAACGATGTTCGAACCATCGTTGCATAGTTAAACGACACAATGTTCAAATAAATTTGTAAACATATGCAAATATATTTCGCAAATATATATTTTGCAAGCATATTCCACATACTACATAATATCTATTTATCTCAAATTCTCATATTTCGCACAAATCTTTGGAATTTAATGATGGCACATATGCTTCAACCGTATAAGTAAGAATAATCGGAAGAAATCAAATTTGCTTGATTGATTTGGCTTGATCGATCCACCTGTAAATCACCATGTAAATCGAAAAAGGCCGCCCCGACATATACATACGCAACGAGCCGCGTAAAAGAGAATACTCCATTTTTTACGCGTTTCGATCTCGTGACGCGGCGTTCCAATCAATAAAAAAATAGTTTCGAAACAATTCGGCCCTTTTTTTGTCGTTTAATTTTTCAAACTTTGTCGCTTCCATCGCGTCGCGCGCTCCGGCTTGTTGTCAGGGCAAACGCGGGACACATTGCGATCGTACGTGACATCGACGTCGGCGCGATTGGCACTTACGAATGCCTCGACGATTGGGTATCACCGTCTGCATAGAGTTCGCGTGTATGAACAGAAAGAGGACTTTTCGGACGCATAACGACGCAACGAAAATTCACACCTGTACATGCGCACTGAATTCAATCTCGCGTAAATTCGCGAATGAGTAGAGCATCATTTCACAGTTCGATTTCCCGCAACAAAGAGAATCCAAAATTGCGCTAAAGTCCCGCCAGACAGATTGCGATAATGTAAATTCCGCTATGGATGATTCAGAAAGGATTAACGTAAAAAGACATTGCAAAAATTTCTAATCAATTGTGTGATATTGAAGCTCGGGAACTATTATTGATAGTTAAATATTTTATATTTTCTATATATTTTTATGTTTTTAAATATTTTAGATGATAAATATCGAACGCATTTTTTTTTATCGCTAGTAAAATAGACCGACATGTGTTTCGTATCGAAAAAGGAATTGTATGTATCCAATGAGAGGCAATTCAATAATGCCTGCTGTGATTTCTCTCTCTTATGCAAACTGATGAATTATTGTGCGCCAAACGACATTTCGCGCAGGAGCTGTGCACATTTTTCGCTGTGAATAAAAAGCACGATGGAGAGACGGCAGACCGTCGAAGCTCAGTGATTCGCCGTATCGCGATTTATCGTAGCTAAGAATCGAGCAAAATTCAATATGCTATAATCACACGCTTCGCTTCTCGTCGCGTTTGCAATCTATTTTCGCATTATTGTGCGAAATCAGAAGCATTCGTTGACACTTGAAGTCACGAGTGACTGAAAGGCTGCGCCGATGCTATACTGCATCCAACAAATCGAATTACTGTCTGCGAATAGCACAATCGACGGCTATTCGATCGACGATTGGATTATTTATTTAGAATGACATTATTTATGATTGATATAAATACTTTAATTCGCAAGCGATCGAATGAGGTCGAATCTTGATTTGCACTTCTTTTATTAGATACTTGCAATTCTGACGAACGAGATATTTTGAAAATATGATCTACATAAATTTCCACATAATAAATTTAATACTTACGCATTTTAAGGGTACATATTTTAGTAGTACTATAATACATTCAATGTATTAAAACTTAAAACAGTCGATTAAAACTATTTATACGTTAACAACTATACATTACTGACTATAATATGTATTACTAATTAGATATTACATCTGACATTAAAAATATCAAATTTAGCGATTAAAAAATCGAATATTTATACCGTATACTTTCTTAAACCAAATTTAATAAATCTCTTAAAATAATTTAAATCAATTTCCTTTATATAGATATATATATAATGCATTTTATAATCTTAGTAAACAGTTGTATATTTTCTTCCTGAGCAAAAACAAACATAATTCTATCGGAATGACGGCATATCGCGTTCGATAGCCTCAATCGAGGCTACACGAGGATGGCGGGACAATTTTCAAATGGTGGCACGCGCCGCACACGCGGCACACGCCCTATTTCACGTTTGACATCGGCGTCGTCACGCGTCGGTCTCTTCGTGTAATTGCGATGCAACGCGACGCTGGAACGTGTGAGGGGTGGTGGGGGAAGAGGAGGAGGGAGGATGGAGGGAGGATGGAGGGCGGGAAGAGAGGGAGGACGATGGGATGCAGAAGAAGAGGGCCGCCGCGACCGAATAGTGATTTACTGCGCGCGGAGAATACAAGCGTAGCCAAATATCGATGTAAACGGTACTGATGCGTTGGAAAACTGGATTTACGCTCTCTAACGGAAGCTGTAAATAAACGCGCCCGCGCGTCCGAAGCGTGTGGGAGGATACGTATGTACGTGTATGTACATATATACCGCGTTATAAAATGACAAGTAAATAGGGGGGGAACCGGCCGATCGTCGATTTCGAGACAATAGCGAGACGGCGCGCCTATCGTATCAAAATTTCTATTTCAAACCGATAAAAATTCTATTTTTACGCCCATCAAACAGATCAGATTGAAAAGTCGCGCGCGCGTTGGCTTGTTTAGGGAAGACTGCATGATATACTCAAACATGTAAAAATAACAAACAATGACGTTTATTCAATATACGTAATCGACAAGGAAGAAAAGTTATCGTACCGGTTATGAACACTCACACGAAGTATAGAGATGTCGCTTAAACGCTTATTTCGGTTAACAGTTTCAAATAAACTTTTTTATTCACCCCCTCTCGCCTGTTCATCTATCGATCCTACCGCTGTTGATTTTTTAATACACTTCGAGAAGTTAAGTTTCTCGCGAGAAATTTAAAAATTTAGAAATCTAATGATAGTATTACCGCTCGTCGTGTCTCCTCTTATTCAATTGTTGTTAATTCTATTTTATTCCCCTTTTTGTTTGCATTAATGATAAATATTTAATGATGCGCATTTATTTTCATTGCATATCTGACGCGAAATTTGGATATCTGAGTTTTATTTGTTTAATATGAAGATTTACATTGTCAGCGTCAAATGAAAATTACACAGCTACATTTAGCGCTAAATATACAGAGGAATATGGAACAATGGCTCGTATTTTCATTGCATGTTCCGAGCTAAATGTAAACGTCTAATTTTCATATTACGTTGACATGGAGCGTAATCTTCATATTAGATTCGTGAAAGCCATTATAAAGGAATAAATGTCTATTGTCAATTTAATGGTCAAACATTAAATCCTTTCGTCAGTAAATCTTTATCGATCGGAAAGCGAAGGAAAGTTAAATTTGGCGAATAAACTCACGCCGGCGTTGCAATGGAAGTCGAGCAACGCCGAAAGAAATCTAACAATAACCGCTAGCGTGACAACTTGATTTAACTCTTTCGTCGGACTAGGCGGTAGAGGTCTTTTCGCGAGAAACATGATTTATTGACGCAATTCGGGGCACAATTGTGGATCGCCGGCGGCAAGCTGTCGATCCGGTGGTTCGCCATGAATCGATGCGGAGACTGGCCTGTTCAGCGAGTGAACGTCATAAAAAGTCACCAAATGATTCGCGTTAAAGATTGGATGTATTGGCACGCGAGTAAGAAATTTTGATACGGTAATGGAGGATACTGTCGGAGGCGGCTGACGTGTATATATATATATATATATATGTACGTGTGTGCGTGTATGTACGTGATGTTGTACGACTGAAGCCGATAGGCCGGCAGCAACAGCTGTTAGCAATTGTCCGTGGGAATTGGGGTGAATAGCATGGTCGCCTCGATTCCCAAGAGTCCCGCGCCAAGTTGGACCGATATGAAATTTGATAACCTTAGGTCCTCGTCAAGACCGTTTCGAAGGGCCCGTCCGTGTCCCTTTGCCTGCCCATTTCTCCGCTCACGCTTGTCTCTTTCCTTCGCTGTCTCTTCTCCTCCGTCGACTCTCGTTCTAGAAGACACTGGTTCCGTGCCAAAATCAATTTCGATAAGTAGCCGGCTGCTCTTGCGAGACACGCTGACATATATTGTATATCAATTTTTTTTTTTTTTTTTTCGAATAGCCTCTTCATTAATTTTAATCTAAATCAAAGTGGCTTCATAATTTATTTATCCGGAGAGATTATTTTCGAAGCAGAAAATAATAGATGAAATCTTATCACTTTCAGATCGCATGTTTTTTTTTGCATGTAAATATTATCATCACATCTTTAGTATTAATTTTGAAAACGAGAGAGTTTACAGACAGATATTTTCAGCTATTGAATACCCTTTACATAACATAATGCGTATTATTATCTTATATTATAACTCTCATGGATGGAACACCGGAATTAATTAAATGAAAAAAAAAGTCGAGTAACCTAGTACTCTGTACCGGGGATAAGCTTTATCCCGCTTGCTGTATGAAAGTGCTTCAGCGACGGTTGCAAAGTTTTTCCCGGGGATAAAGGACCGTAAAAAATTTCATGGGTTTGAGCGGTCGGAGTCACTATGAGCGTTTTAAGCGCTACGCTCTAAAATTCAGTTCCAACATTGACCGTGTTCCTCTTCTCTCCGTTCTTATGACGACGCGCCATGCGATATTACGATCGTGCAAATGAATTTCAAAGGGCGCTCTCGGCTGCATAAAAAGCGCGCGACCTTATCTCTTAACTTGTTTGAAACTCCAACTAACGTTTTTTCTTCGATTTTGATGCGCGATCGATCGAGAGGTCGGGTAATTATTACTAGGTCACAATAATTTTGCGAAACGATTAAATCCAAATATATTATTTATAATAAATTACTACATTATAAAATTAACAGTTGGTAGGGCTATGTAGATCAAATGCAGCCAGTTAGTATTATATTCTGTAAAATCGCGTATATCTGAAAAATATAAATTGTTAGGGATATTTATATAAAGATTTAATACGTCACAAAAATCTTTATTTTTTGCTTAGCCAAGGAATTGAGATGTCTCTAAGAATACTTTTTTCTTGGTTCGTTTACCTATAGTCTTTACATCATTGACGAAGAATTTCGCGAACGTGGTTATAAATTTGACCGAATATCTTTACTAAACGCTGTAACGGCGAGATATGTTATCGACGGCTACACATAACGTACTCTTGCCATTTTCTTATGCATTTCCTAATCGCTCCCCGTAGTCCGTTCGTAAAAAAATTTAACCAACGGAGGTATGGATCCCGCGCAAAGTTAGTTCCGGATATTCAGTTTATTCTAACACAAAATTTTGCGCGCTGCTCAAAGAATGCATAAGATATAAACCTTTGCGAGTCCCTTTTCGGAACCTCGATACCTAGCCACACCGAGGCGCTGAATAGGAATCTCTAAGTGGCAGGGGTAAATTTCCTCTCGACGGCCGTATCGCTCAGCGGCGACGATGAAAATCGCATGACGGCGGGCGATGCAATATTTATCGTCATCGCTTGAAACGCGAGCACTTTCCATTCGCAAGCACGCCCTCGAGAAATAGACGCTCGCTCGGGCGTGCACCATTTGTCCGGCCGATATCCCGCACGCTTCATCCGGGTGCTGGATATACCCACTTATACTTTAGTGCTTCGTTTAATTTTTACGAATACAGATATCTTTTGGTCTATCTAAATTGTACATACCCGAGAATTAGATATAGTGGCAAATTTAATTTTACCTCACTTATTTTACGTACAAGGAATTATTTGTGAGTGAGAAAATCTTATATTTTTTAACAAACTTATATTTTATGATTTTCTTTCTCGACATATCCTGTTGAATCGTATCTACTTTTTTTTTCCCCAACACCGTTTATGTAAACGCACACTTTCTTGATTTGCCTTTTCATAGCGTAGGAGAGCAAGCCCGGGGGGAGAGCGAGGGGGGACAGTTGAAAATGACGGTTGAGTTGAGATATTGCACCCGTCGATTTTAGATATCTGGCCACGTCGCAATGAAGCTCTATCCACTGGCCCTAATCTCGTCCCATATTTCCCAGTTAGTTGGTCCCTCATATGATTTCCTATTACGCGCCTGTGACGATTTTCCCCCCTGTTAGATAAATGGTCGCAATATCGCGCTCGTTTTGCGACGATTATCAAAACACATTGATTCGTCCATACGCACCTGTACGAACAATTGGTGGTTTCGACGTAATTTCGAGAAAATCACAATGAGAGAACGGTGGCGTGTGTCGATACCTGGCGGCGATTCACCGTGCGATTATGGTGATTCTCGCGAATTTCCATCGTTTATTGCCGTAAAATATACACGAATATCCTTGCTGGTTGTCATTACGTTGTGGCCGAGGCAAAAAATAAATATAAGCGGAATTAGAGCAGGACGTGAAACGGGATATCGGGGATACGGCGAAGAGGATAGCAATAAGCCCTCACAAAAGTGGTTATCGAAATAAATGGCGTACGGATAAAGTGAAATCAAAGCCTTGGAGCCCGCCCGCACGCTTTTTATGCCAACCGTGGCGCGACGGGTTTGGCAAAAAGGCCACCGGGGCGAGGGTTCCCGGGCAAATCCATTGTGTTGTAATCTCTGTTTAATTACATTGTCCGGTCCGATGAATAGCCCAAGCGCCGCCGACCGCTTTGTTCTCATTTCGCGGTTTTACAGATTTGCGTGCTGACCGTAAAACGCGCGCCGTATGCTACACAAAACACGCGCGCGCGCTTATTTTTCGATTATACGCGCGGCGGCTTATCATAATTCATACCGTGGTGGCCATTTCGGATTTCGCGCCCGTCAGATCGAACGGAAAATTAGCGCCGCGACGTATTATCGGTCGACGCTATTTCGGTATTACTCCGGTCGCATGTGTACATAACTCTGGGCGATATACGATCCGTGAGCGTATACTCGAGTGCATCAATGCTCGCTCGCTTCGAATGCATCTTCAGCTCGCGCTCGTGCAAAATATTCGCGCCGAATTAATACACCCGAGTGTACAAACCCATATTGTTACACCATGATAATAGCGATAATAATCTTGCGAATCGCGATCAGGAACGCGCATCCGACATTGTTGGCGATATATTGCATCGATGCAACGTCAGAATATATTCGAAGAGAACTAGGAAAATGGGGATCTGCGAGATAAAGAAAAAGAGAGAGACGAATGGACTGAAAGATCTTACGTGCGGAGAAACGGCATGCATAATATAACCGGCCGTTACTCGCGATACATCACTAGCCACGCGAAAAGCAGAATGGTACTCCATCCTTTCGCGATGACATTGTATAGCGAGCCACGACAGGCAAAATGCCTCGAGGGGACGGTTGCATCCTGCTATTCGTTCAGTTTCATTCCTTTTTCGAGTTGCAACACAACACGAAATGTCGCAAACGTGCGAAAGCATTTTACGTGTTTAATCTCAGCGTCGTATTTTATCGATTAAATTAAAGTCTTTTCAAATATATTTCAACGGAGTTTTGAGTCGCGCTTTAAAAATGCAAATAAATGATAGAAGTTATTTTTTAGCTATATTTTTATATGCAATTTCAAATTCTTGATTAGAGCCGTGATTAAAATATCGTAGTATTTATTAAATGCTCGTGTCATCGAACATTCTATATGGTTTTCAGGACCATTTGGGTCTCTATCATGCTTATTCGCGAAATTAGTTGCAGTCGCGCAGTTCTTCGATTTGTACGTCAAAGGCGAACGGTATTTGTGACGAATGCATATCCGTGGCGTATAAACAGCGAAAGAGCGAGGGGTAGACAGAGAGAGGCGAGGAGGGAATAAGGGAAATGCCGCGAAACTCGAGCAATTAGAACTAGTGAAGGCCGAGTATTCAACGAAACTGCGCTTAAACTTGCTCCTCTTTGCTCGTCCCCGTTGATTACACCGAGGCTACCGAGAGAGATGCGTAGTGTACTTGCGCCAAGATCGTAATTAGCGTATCAGAATTTTCAGCAGCATCCTAAATTAAAGTACCGAGACCGTTAATAATAATAAAAAATAAAATAATTATAAAAAAATAATAATTAATATAAAGTAAAAGGATAATAAATATTATTTTACGAAGAAAAAATACGATAACTAGAACTCTAAATAGAGAAGACTATAAGAGAATTTTATTTGTGTATAAGTTGTAGAAATTAGAAAGAACGAAGAGAAGGGAAAGGGAAAGAAAGAGACTGAATTCTTGAGTGTTCAACGGCGATGTTATTCTAAACCCACCTTTAAACCGTCCACTGCATCTTTTTGCGAGCATTGCACGAATAGCGACAGGCCTTAATTCGTAAACCGGGCGCTGATTGCACGAATAACATTACCGAAATGTTTACGGGAGGGAAAAAGCGAGAGAAACGTGCGCTTCGAGATGCGCCGAGTCTGCAATTAAAATTCCACCTCGGCGGTAGATGCACGCAAGCGCGAAATTCATCGCGCTCGAGCACTTACGCCGCTGATATGTTTTTTATCCCAGTTTGTAAGTACAGACTTATATCTGCCGCTATTATCCGGAATAATCGTTGTACGATCCAAGAACGGACAAGATGGAAATGCGACAGCGCACCTATATATATTCGTGAAAGTCGTTGGCGCATCACGCATGGCTTCGGGTCACTTACATTGCGGTAAATTGTTCCATTTATTACGCAATCCATCTATTATGCAATGGCTACCCATTTCCGCAACCTTGTTCTGCAAACGCCCGGAGCGGTTGATGCGACGCATGAGTTTATTGCGTGCGTTAATATTACAAGATGAAAATGCGGATCTCTTGGACAACATTTTCGTTCCACGAATTGTCGTTAATTATAAAGATGTCCTAAGGGGTGTACCCCGAGGAAAATTTAAACGTGAAAGTTTGATTAAAATGATTTATTATAAGTTTTCTTTAATCTGAATCCCATTACTTTGGATTTACAGTATGCGTGTTTGAAGCCTGCAGTTTCTTTTTAAGATATTATACGATAAATGTAGAATAAATTTTCCTTATCGTATTACATCTCTCTCGAAGTTAATTTCAAAGTTATTAATAATTGGGAACATCCATTTCAAAATGGTTGAATAGTTCGTGGATGAAATGTGCCGCGCACGTCGTGAAATATTATTCTACATAGCTTGGTTTAAACTTGGAAACGAAACTGGGTAGTCAAATTCATGTCAGGTGCCGTAATACTGCCGCTGCGTATCACTGATCTAGTTTGCGCCGCTAAGTCTGCACGAAGTAAGTAGTTAGGCGATACTAGATGCAAGATAAAAGAGCATCAAACAGTGTCGGATAACCGAAAATTTAGAAGCTTTGTTCCTCGATGAAGGTTAGTAAGGTACATACTGCATGCGACAGTGTGCAGTCATCCCGGTTACATTATAATCAATTATACAGCTTATTTATGCTATCGTAATCAACGAGCATGTACCGTTGATTACACCGAGGCTACCGAGAGAGATGCGTAGTGTACTTGCGCCAAGATCGTAATTAGCGTATCAGAATTTTCAGCAGCATCCTAAATTAAAGTACCGAGACCGTTACGTAAACGCGCTTTATGGTGGAGCAATATCGTTATTCTTCGCCTTTCTCCGCATGTACGATGCATTTAGAAAATAAATACTATCAATTATACGCGACGAAGTGTCGAAAGTTTGACGATAAATTTGACTTTATTGCGCGCGATCTTGTGCAGCAATCGTGGAAAGTTTAAGGAGAAGTTAAACTTTCTTTCAACATAAAGACATCGTGAAAGATCATACATTTCCATTTTTATCGAAATTTATCGAATAAATTAAATCCAACAATTTTGGTAATTTTTATATAAAATGCTTACGTTTTAAAAAGTAACAATGAGGTAGCACATTCAATCTTCAACGCGCCTTATCGCTTTATTTCATGTTACAAATTATAAGCTTTACTAAGAGTGGTATTTTTTTTCGGTAAAGTTGAGCATATTTCCTTAGACCTTATTGATAAAATCTAAAATTTTTACAATTTTTCCCATAAAAAATTAATTATATAATTTTGATATTTTCTCATTTTTTATATAAATTTTTTCTAATGTAGCTTCCCACTAAATTTGTCGATAAAATCTCAAATAAAGTTTTAAGAAAACATCTTCGACAAAACAGCATAAATAATATACCATAGAAATTATTTAAAATTATTGATAAGACCGTATCAGTGTTATTAAGATAATAATAATAATAAATCAATTTTTAGCGATTTATCAAATCGTTTTTTTTTTGTTTTTTAGCTACATCCATTGTGTGCCTTTACGCAATCGAATTTATCACGCATTTAAACACACCCTTTACATGACAATCTAGTTTATGGAGTGATAGCCAAGCCAGTAGTTAGCCGATGCATTAGGCAGGATAAGCGTCATAATGCAGCGCGGATAACTGAAACCCGACGCAGCGGTCCGGTTCGTTCTCTCCGGATGGGAAAAGTCGCGTTACACTACATACGCGCGTACGTATCCTGCCTACCTGCGTACCTGTCTGGCCTGACTGCCTGCCTGCCATGCCGCTGCCACCCGTTCTCTGCGTGCGTCGTGATAAATTATACCGTTTATTACGGTGCGATATCAGCCTATCCACTCTCCCCGCTTGGTAAACCTGTGTACACGCTGAACACTGCCGATGTATCGCGCGAATTTATGGTAGCGCCGATACCACGGTTATACGCTAACCTACTTGCGGAAACGTAACATCTACTACGGCAGCAGTAGGTGTTTCCTCCTCGTTTTTCGCGTACGATTTAACCGCGGTCAATGATATCCGATAGAATAATAAGAATTTCTTAAAAAAAAAAGTCTAAAAATACATCAGATATTTCAAGTTAAAATTCGAGAAGATGGTCTTCTTTCTGCACATTTTATTTTACAATTTAATTTTCTTTATGACATGTAAATAATCGTCATCGCGAAAGATGTCAATGATAATACAATGTCGGTAGAAATGATTTAATATCTCCGTGTGACTGTCGCCGAACAATTCCTATCTTTTGAGCTGCAAAGGTAAGAAGGTAATACAAGAGGTAACACACACACACACACACACACATAATTTTCGTAGCAATAATGTGGAAATAAGGGCATGGGTCGCCGCTGCGGCGCTTGCTCGCTTGCACTTACGAGCATGACGGAATCGCGTAAAGCACAGTGGCAATGTGCCAGTACAACGCGTCTGGAATGTCACGTACGTATGCGAGGCTGCGCGGAGCTTTCTTACCGGGATTCGCGTTGCTTGCTTATTCCCGTGGGAAAACCACTTTCGTGGGAGATACGTGAGAAAGGGCGGCGAGAGAGAAAGAGGGAGGGAGGGGAAAAAAAAGAGACGAGTTTGCCGCGCGTGCATGTGTGCGAATCGCAAATGGCTTTCGCGCCAGGTTATTCCGTTTATCGCGCGCAAATATCGCGGGCACCCGATGATAAATTTATTCTCATTCGGGAAGCGTGCTCGGCCGCTCGAACAATGTTATTGGCCGATTTGCCGCGCGACTCACGGGATAAATTGTTGTTTCCGATATAGGATGCTTGTGGCCCTGACCCCGACAGCGCGATATGCATTATTTTTAAACCGTGGGACACTATTTCACAATGTTAATGTTTCATTCGCTTTGTCCTGTACGTTTATCGCGTATACACAGATATTTAAACATTATAATTGCACCAAAACTCGCCTGGATACCTCTGCATTCCCCCGATCGATTCTTTTGTAATATGTTTGGCGCATAATTTTGATTATTACAGCAATTTTATAATTTTTGTATGCGTTACTTTTATATTAATTAATAATTTTTAAAGCTTAATGTCTATGATTCTGCTCCAAGTATTTGGCATAGAATTATGATACTGAAATTTATTATAGCGATAAGAAGGAATAAAATTTGATGCTATTGATGCGTGAAAAATTATTCAGTGCGAGATAAGACGCCGCGAAATTGAAATGTATGGAAACGGTAACCGAGTTGAACTTACATAGTCGTTTTATGCAAGCACGCTCTATTTCACTGTATTGGAAATCGAAGAATTGCAGTTATATCGCGGTAAAGAACGAACTACAGAAATGAAACCTTGATAGCGGGACCGGAAAAATCGGAGGTGCCGCTTAATTATAAGGTCTCGTTTGTTTGCATTATTTCAAACGTGAATAAAATTTATAGCGTTGTCTACCGTTTCACACTTTTTCTCATGAAAAGGATCGTCGAAATTATTCAACGATTGTGACTGTTTTATCCTTTAATATTTTCGTACAGTAATCTCTGCAATCAAAGAAGGAATTATAATTATTTCTAACTGTATTTATTATCTTTAAAGTACATAGAAGTACGTGGTATATGTTGTGCACATTTAGAAAGTGCATTGTAAAAAATACATGTTTTATACATTTTGAATTTTATCTGGTCGCCTAGAAATGAGTGCAGAATGTTCACAGCAGATATGCATTATGTTAAGGCAAATTACATTAGAGTACATACAAGGAAAGCGCGACCCGCGAAGCCGAAATCTCTGTGCTTGTCGTGCGCGCATTGCCAGCTTTTACGCCGGCCGGATTATGAACCGTATAATACGGGGTTAGGGCGAGAATGTTACATACGAAAATAGAAATTGTACGCTGTTTACGAAGAACGCACGCCTGGAATATTATTCCGCTTGCATTCCGATAAAACAACGGGACGCTTTTACCGCGCCGGATAAATATCCGGTCCAAATTAAAAGCACTATTTTATCGTACGAAGACATGCCCGGCGCGCTCAACTAGGCCGAAACGTCATAATTTGCCGAGTACACTCATTCCCGGATTTACGCGCGCCACCTTTTTCACACCGGTTTCGCTTTTACGCGGTGAAAAATCCCTCGCGTAAATATTCCGAATATTGTTCATCTCATGGACCTTTTTCGAACTAGTCTATGTAACTTGTACCACGAAATCCGAAAAATTACACCAAAAATTCCTGAACCGAAAAATAGGTTGATCAAACACTAAAAGTTGACTCGCATTGTTCATCATTTGATTGTATTTAATAAAATATTAGCACTTGGTATATATCGAAAATATCGTATACATGTTGACAACGGATCCAAGCTGAATGAAATAGGCAAGATCGACGAACAAGTGAAAGTAACTTTGTAACTAACGGCGGATAATCTATTTCGAAAGAGAGAGACGAGGATGGGAGTGTTGGGTTAGATGGTTCGGTAACTAGGAGAAAGGCGTGGATGTGGGTGGGGATAATCCTGTCGTCGTAAAGACGTCGGATATCCGAGGGCGATGGAGACGAGAACCACCAGCCCACGCCTTGGTGTCAAAGAGATTTTTCCTTTTTCCTTTTTTTTTTTTTTCACATCCGCCTGCAGCTCGTTGCAATATAGCGACCACTTCAGGATATATTGCCTCACTCGCGCTAAAAGAGGGAGCATCGTATCGCGGGAGAATCGTATCGCTGGCAGGGAAACGCACACGTTCGAGGTATATATATACATATATACGTCCGGCAGTAGAACCCAGACGAAAATGTTTGCGCAGCCGGCAATTAATAACGTCGATGGAATAAAATGCATATGGCGATGGTCGCAACTCGGTCGTCCCGCGCCGCAAAAGACGATTTCTTTTTCGGACGTAGCGAAATTTATTTCGCCGCTAAATCGGCTTGTTTACCTCAAAGGTGACCGAGAAATTGCGCCCGAGCTGAAAATGTCGGTGACTCGATGTTATTTCTCCTGTTTGTAATTTTCCTAGTTATTATGTGCTCTTGACTACGACGTCGACGACGACGACGGGATAAAAGAGGATTTTGCAAATTTATGACTTTCAATCGAGGTTATTATTAGTAGCGATGGAGAGCGACCGTGTAAAATGAACCGGAATTGATTGCGTCTTGAAAGTTGTACGGAAGTAACGTCGTTTGCACGGTAAAAGGCGTTTTCGTGCTTTTATAAATAGAAAGGAGAACGAATGGCGCGATGAATAGCGCGAGTATTCCGTCGCAATTATATAGTTTGCTTGTGCCCCGGCAATTGACCATCGAGATCTCGTCCGAGAGTTAACTTTCCGTTACGAAAGACTTCTCTAAAATGTGCTCTCGTACTGATCCGCGCGCTACAAAATAATTTATATTATCTACGTTGCAAGTTGAGCGAGTTTACGTCAATTAGGATTGTCGCAGAAGTAACGCGCTTAGTTGCTGCTTTCTACGGAATAGATAATAAATGACAACATAAATTTCTCTTCGTTAGTATAGTAAATTCAATGGACCATGTGTGTCGGAGAATTAATACATTTTGATATATTATATAAATGTCCAAAACTTCTGTATCCATGATGTCGTATAAAATAAATTATTTGAAATATAATAAGTAAATTTTATAGAATATTCTCTCTATTATATATAATTAATTGAAACCAACTTGTCCAGAGATATTTTCTCGATTTTATGGAAAGCTATTGTTGTGTATTAACAATATGTTAATAAGATTTTAAAAATTTTGACAATTAAATTCTTAACATTAAATTTCCGTCAAAATATAATAAAAACTGTTTTTTACTATCACGCAAACACGCTTCAATTTCCCAAGTTTAATCTCAAGATCCGATCAACTAGAGACTCTTTAGTCTCGAGCTTGTGTGAAAGCACTTCCCAAGAGTGGACACATCGCCGTATAAATCGAAAGATTTATCCGACAACGATATTAGCGGGCACGGAAGAAGTACGCACGCGACGAAAGAGCATTCGACCCGTTTAACCACGTGGTTAATCAGTCGATATTTTGCGGAGACCAGTCCTTCTTATCTCTCCGTTTCTCTTTCTCTCGTGCGCTCATTGTCCTTGTCAGGTAAATAAATGCCAGCGTTTCCGCGGGCTATCTTACGCAAGCCCGCAGTGCCGGTGAAAAGATCGCGCCATTCGCGAAGCTTTGAAGATGCTGCTGTGCTCGTCGAATGAGGTCATTTGAATACTGCACAGCTTCCGGGATAATACTACTACTACGCTCGCGCACGCGTACTCTCTCTCTCCCTCGCGAAATAGCGTTCTATTCACGGGCCTGTCGCGTTCTCCGTCGACATTCTCTGTCTTTCTCGCTATACACCGTCGTTCCTTTTATCGTTCCACACGCGCTTTTCCGGTACGTCCGTTTTGCCACTGATAGTCCATAGCGCCGGACTTTGACGAATGACACGTTCGTTTTTCTCCTCGACCACTCGTTCCCCGATCATCCTGCTGGACGCGTCCGATCGCTCTTTTTACTACTTTCTCTCTCTCTCTTTTTTTTTTTATCTCTTTCACAGCTCCTCCATGTCTCGTTTCAGCGCGACCCTCCTCAGTCCTTTGCCCCTCTCGCGGCCGTTATCTGCATCTTCCCTCCGTTTCATGTTTACCCTAACGCAGACGGGCAACACGGAGATTGAAAATGTTGATTCACCAAACGCGAAACCGGGACGCTATCCACACCATCAGCCTGCTATACGGCTGTTTACAGGTAGATAAAATGTCACTGATTACAGCGGCTTGACAGATACCATTTACTATGTGGTCGGCTAAAAGTAGAATCGCTGGGGATAGCGGCCTGCTCTTTGATGATGTCGCATTGACCTCGACTAGTCAATTCGCGCGGATAACTAAATATTCTTCCTTTTTTTTTTGCGCGCTGCGTCGATTTACATTTACGTTTTAATGTTTCAGATGATTAAGACGCTTTCAATAAAACATCTACTTGATAAGTTTGTGTACTGGGAAATCATTGCGTCGTTCCATTTACTCGACAATCTCAATTACGCTTACGGCTTGATTTTACTTCGTATTGTTGCGGAGCATTTAATGCTCTTTACGTGCATGGCGGGCAAGGACTCGTATTATCGCGAGTGTTGCAATTGTCTCTCGTTACAACTGATCCCGAGCTCTCCTCTTTACGTGTAACCGCAATTTGTCGAATCCAGACAACGACATAAATTCCGATCGGACTTTGTCACTAAATGCGCGACTCGTTCGTTCTTTAGAATCTTGCAATCGGTAGCTCTCCAAGCGATATCCAAGCATCCTTTATCCTCGTCTTTCTCTACCGCAACTTGGACTTACCACGTATAAATCTACTACGGCTATTACATCGATCCATTCGTCTACGATGATTGCGGTTCTCAAAGTCACGAGAGCCTCGTAGCTTTGTACGCTCTTGGCTCTTTCTTTCGCTCACGACAAAAGCTAACGCGATTGTAAAGTTTTCAGTACGCAGACGATCGTGCAACGATTGAAAACCGGCTTGTACGCTTCTGGGAAGTTTGCGAGAAACATTCAATTTGATCATTCAATTGTTTCTCAAAGGGATTACTTAAAAATATCCATCGTTCAAGAATAAATTCGAACGTCGTAAAAGTAATGTCACGAAAAAATTACGAATCCGAGTTATATTTGAAAAGGTACTTATATTTAAAAGATGGTAAATGATCCACTTTTAAAAGTCATAGCAAAGTCAATTAATTTTAATAATTAATTGTAATAATGCAAAATTGGTCTAACGTCACATTCAAAACTAAATATAATCTCGCATAAGTTGAGAATTTACAAGAATGAGTTGTTACAAATATATATTTCCTGTATAGTTTGCACATGGGAAATAATTTTCGTTTCCCCGTTACTCCAATAACGTAGCCGTACTTCGAACATATCTTTATACACACGTGCATATATTATTCGAGCATAAATATTAGATCGGTTGAGCGGTTTTACTCTTGGGGATAGCCCACCTTGTTCGTAGCTGGACTCTCCAGTGTAAGTGTAATACATATACTAATATATACTTTAAGTATATATTTTATGTATATATTACTCATCTAGGTATCGTATGCACAAAACGTTGCTTTGCTTCTTCGCAAACGCTTATTAATGTTACCGATACGTAATAATGTATAATAAATGGGTGCTAAAATTTGGAAATTTTAAGACTTTCTTACAAATAAATAATTATTCAATACTCTTGATTGAAATTATTACATTTTTTTATATAATTACAATTAATCTTATACATTTAACTTTGCAATTTTTTCTATTACAGTACATTTTTGAAAGTCTACTTGCTTAAAAATATCTCAATTCCGATTTAATAAAAATTGCACCATATATTTTACTCCTTGCCCATATATACACTTTGCTATTAGAATCCCATTGATTCGCGATTTCTATTCGTTCGCGGACTTCGATAACATACGCGCGCAACGAACGGTCGCTACATTAAATCTAAGGACGACAATGGATCGCGATCTCTCCAATGAAACCAGTTTTGAAATGATCGCTCCATTGGCGATATCGTTTATTCGGAATGTCGCGTTTGTTACACGGTCGGTCGCTAGCTTTTACGATATATATTCGCTACATTCCATCCAGTAGTTTTCCCCTCCTCTCGGAGAATTAATGCCTCCATTCATTCCTGGAATTTCAGGTATAATGAGAGATACTTCTCTTTCTCTTTCTTTCTCTGTTTCTCTTTGCTCTTCGTTTCTCTTTCTACACAATTTTCTCTATATTTCTCCGTTCGCGCTACCTTTTCCATCCTGCTCTCGCTTTATATCTATCTACCGGTTCTCTGTAATAGCGCAGCATTATGAACCGTTATTATGTGCCGATAACATTGATTCCCTAAATCTCTTCTGAGATACCGATTCCCGATACGCGATCGTATCCTAAAGCTTTTTTGCGAGAAAGTCACGAGAGAGAGAGAGAGAGAATCGTACACAAGTCCTTGTTTTATCGGGGGAGGAGATAACATAACTTAAGCGGAACAGTAATTTAAACGAGAACATATCTTACGCAAAGATTTAGCTTTGTGTTATATGTTACGTCGCTTTTAAACCTTAAAGAGAATAGTACGGTTGCAACTTCTACAGCTTCAATGCTCGTGAAACATGGAAAGTGACTAAAAGTTAGATTAGAGCGAACAAAAGCTGAGCAATTTATTCCGAAATTATTTCGCAGCGTTGGTCATATTTTTGAAAAAGAAACGGCGAATGTTTTCAATAACTCAGTAATGTGTGGGCAAAATTACACGCGATTGTTTCGATAAAGACCCGGTTACAAAGAAATGCAAATCAAATACCGAAGTCATGTCGTCTTATTGGTAACGTATTTTCCACATAGTTATAATTCGATTGTTGATCTCAATTTATTTATGCGCACTAATTAATATGGCCTAGATAATATAAACGAGAACTTGAATTCCGTAAAACGCGTTTTTTTTTTCAGTAGACCGTACGACACGCAAGCCGTCGTTGAAATAATTGCTCGTTATCGCACGAGCACAGGACGAGCAATAGGAAGAGGAGATGAGAAAAGAAAGGCGAGAATTAACAAGGATAATGAGTAATTTTCCGTCGCGTCGGCTCAACCGAGGACGCGGAAAAATACATCCTTGTACACTGGTTGCGCGCATCCTTTGTTCGTGTGCGGGAAAGATACACATGACCGAGTCTTTAGTAAGAGTAACGGGAGTGATAACCTATGGAAAACCGTGAGGCGTTGTACATCGCTGCGAGACGATATTACACTGCGACCTCGTTTCATTTATTTGCTCTCTCTCTCTCTGAATAGCAATGTCCACGTGGACGCGTGTACACATGACGTGTGCAAGTCCCGCGTGTTTGTGCGCGCGTGCGATGCGTTTGCATACACTGTATTCTAATACGTATTGTCCTCCCATTCGCGAATGAACATTGAATTCGCGAACGTGGATACACCGTGTAAACATCGACGGCGCTTTACGTGGCTTACGTTTTATTTTTCCGAAGATGTTTATAGCGAATGGCTGACGCGCGTAATAAAATTAACGCACTTTAATGTGAGTGCGTGACGCCGGATGACGTTTCGAACGAAAGTACCGAATGCAAGAAATGCAACGCGAAGTTGTGTCGCTGTTCGCGGAAACAATAAAATTGAAACAATATAAATGCAAATGCGTCATCAGCCGGCGAAAACAAAAATGCGCGTCGAATGTCGAGAGGAGCCGATTAACTCTTTTTAACGAGAAAGAGAAAGAGAGAGAGAGAGAGAGAACCTCGGGATGCTTTTTAACGAGGCGGCGCTTCTCAGCTTCCTACGTGTCGCATCTATCATCGTTAAGGAACGCGGCACAATTTGGTTTAATTAGCTCTTAATTTAATTCAATACCAACTGCCACGACGAGATAATAGAGTCGGTGATGAGAGAACAGGAACAAACGGGAAACCGACCGGTAAGAGATGGTTACGTCCGGAGCATACACGAACAAGAATGTCCACTTTTATCATTTGATAAACGAGATTAACGTCACACAATTTTCTTTATTGCCCGAACCGTAGAGCAAGTTTGCCACTGAAAAGTCCGGCTTGTCGGCATAAGAGAGATATAGAAGCAGAAGTATTATTCACAGCGATAGAAATGGAAATATGCGGAGAGATGAAAATATACGCCCCAGTTCTCTTGCGTTTACGCTCTACACGTGCACGTTGTACACCCGAGTCTACATCCGAGCCCCTCGATATTGTTTCCCGATGAATGTCTTTTCGCTGCAGAATAGCCTGATATGGTGGCTCTCTTTGGAGTCATAACGATCTGCGCTATATATTTCCTATGTATATATTTGTTGCAACTAAAGTACAAAGTAAAACAAAACTTGCTAAAGCTATCAGCTGTATTATATGCACAGATAAATTTATTTTATATTATTTTTAAAATGCTTAACATATTTTCCTCATGTAGTAAACGAAATATATATTTGTATATATCGAGAAGAAGAGGAATATTGTATAACTGATGTCAGGGATAAAACAGTCAAGAGCTTTATCGATAGCAATATTAATAAGTCTACTTATTGAGAATATTCATTTTTCGAGAATGAGGATAATTGTACTGATTTCTCGCGAGCAGAAGCGTATGTAGAGTTATAATTATTTACGATGTTAGGAGGCGAATCGCGTTTTTATCTCGCAATTGACGTGATTCTTTCTACTGAGAAACGATTCTCTACGCGAGATCGTTAGACAGACTTATTACTATTCCGGAAGCGGTACGAAATTTATGTCCGGCGCGGTTAGTCTCCGTGAAATTTTCACTTATCCCGCTCGTCTGCACCGTATCTTTTATCCCGAAGGACAAATTGGATAGTCCGACGAAAGGGCACCGACAGGGAGAGGGAGAGAGAGAACTCCATCCAATTTGCAATGCACAAGAGCCACCATGCTTGCTCTGCCACCGTCTATAACACGCGCATTACGTGCTCGCTTACTTTTGCCGGTCTTAATAATAACTTCGTGTCATTTGTGCGTTTCTTTTCTTTTTTTTTTTTTGTCGATGAGGAAATTAGTTCGCGCGAGCCATTTATATTCTAAAATAATCCAGAACTGTATTTTCTCTGCCTCTACACGAGCCCTCACAATAATTTCTTTTGGAAAAATTTTTTTTTATGGTTATATAAAATAAATTGAAGTATTTCAAAGAAAAGTCAAACACGCGTTTCTTGTAGCGATATACATAGAAAGAAATTGGCAATTTGTTTAGTCGGCAAAAAAAATTGGCTTCTTTATTCTACTTGGCATCATGTACCTTGCAACACGCACACACATATTTAGAATGTATGGGGATGGATATTAACGGTATGCAACGTGTTTACGTTCTTCGCATAGCATTTCAAGCGTGTAGCAGCCGCGTTTCTTAATTCTCATTCTGATAAAGAGAATTTTCCATTAAATCCGTCGCACCATACGCAGTTTTGCCACGAGGCAACGGCGCATAACACACAAATACATATGTAATCGGTGCATCTTTTTCCCTCCTACCCTTCCTCTCTCTCTCTCTCTCTCTCACTCAAGCATATTAAAAGGCACGGAAAGTATGCACACGCGAAACTACTGCATCTGCTCGCTGCGTCCGGGATGCAGGCGTGCAGATTTACGGAGAGCGAGGGGCCGCTGGCAGAGAGTGACCCGAATATGTACGAAGTGATGCATTACGCGGCTGCTACTGGCGTATTATGAATTTTCAGCTTTTATTACGACGCGTGTATCCCGGCGACGCCGTCACGAGCGTCGGGACGCTCTGCCGACGACGTTTAATCCATTTCGAATTCCGGTGGCCCTCTCTACAAAAGGCGAAGACAGAACAATCGTGCGCGCGAGGCAAATGTTAGCGGAGGCACAAACGACGAGAGATAATGGAACTTCCTGCAGTTATATCGGACATAATTCTTCGCGCGAGATGTCTGATATTCTAACGTCCGTAAAAAAAAAAAAGGAATATATACGAAGACCGACTAAAGTGCCGCGAAGGAATTCTCGATGAAATTTTTCTTTATTATAATCGCTGTCGCGCTTAAAAGCGAAAGAGAAATTTTAAGCGCGATTGATATTAAACTTATAATTATTTCCAAATAGATTATGATAAAATACGAAAATTGCTTAGATTGTTGAATACAAATGTAGCGCGTCGAGGAAATATCCATTCGCAAGTACATTTTTTAATCGCATCACGATCTAAATGCCACAACCATCGAGAGAACAACGTGATATTATGCAGACATTACTTGCGTACACAGTAATTCACTCATTCACGGTTCCGGTATAATCTTGATACGATCATTATTCTGCATTATTTTTTATAACGGAGCGACAACACGCGAACCGCGAATTTGTTTAGTATACTCGAGGTGTTGCATAATTAATTACAACTATCTGTATATGTATGAGTGTAAGGAGCTGCGGTCCAGCCTTTATCGCAAATATATTCGCGCTTCTTATCTGATAGAGTCGATATCGATTTCTAGACGCACTGCCGCTGTTTGTGGGACGCAAATTCATGCTCGCGGCTCAATTAGTAGTATCGGTTTCGCTAATGGCGCCGCATCGTGTCGGCGAGAACGACAACAGACGAGAGAATTTTGATGGCGCGCGTTTCCAGTGAAGGAACCGAAGCTGCGGATGAATAGTCATGAACGTTCCACTCAGTGAGCCGACAACGATCATCCAAGGGACGAGCGGTGTTCAAATATATTTACATATTTTCTATCGTGCTGGTTAGTTGACCAGTTCGCTCGGGAATGGCTTTACTCGAGTCGGTCATATGCACCAAGTACTTGAGGGATCGGAAAAACAAACATCTGTAGTACTCTTGAAACGAATGTTTACCGTGTTTTCCGTTTATTTTTCGCGTTTTTAGATCTTCCTCCTTTTTCTAATATTTGTAAACGTAACGGCGAAAAATATGAATTATCCGAATAAGCGCGAGCTTAATTATCTTCAATATTTAACTCGAGAGTAACGAATTTTATTAACATTTCTGAATATTGCCGATGACGTTTGTCTATTTTCTTACGTAATCTTCAAAGCACAGAGTAATACAGAGGTAAAGCGCAGCGAGATATTTTCTAAGAATTCTAGAAATCTATTTTTCTAGAATTCTATACAATGTGTTTGACCATTGCTCGCGCAGGCTGTTCTTCGTCTACCTCACGACATGGTTACTGCTTTCGGTAAGCATTCAGAGAACACTTTCATCTCGGTCTCTTTTAGACTCGCCAAGAATTCGTGCTCGCTGCTTGGTTGAGACTTGAGGGCGTTATTCAATGCAGATTCTGATTTGTCACGTCCAGCGATTCTTATAAAGCGAAGTCGGAGATCTCCAGACAATCTCCCTTGCGGCGTAAAGTTTACTCCACTCCGCTACGAAAATTCTCAAAGTTTCTCTCGCGATATTCAACGTTAATATCACGTTATTTTCAATATAATTACAAAAGTGTTTCTTTAACTCGCTTTGAGTTCTTTAATCGTAAAGAAAGTATTCTCTAAATTGAAGCGACAACGAATTGAAGCAAACTAATTGAAGAAACAGATGGTCACTTTATTAATAATTTTTAACTTTATTACTTCTATATCTCGCCGTAGACGATGGTACTTGTTTATTTTCAATAGTATCGTGAAATTTATCTATCTACGATATTTATTGTCGACGGAATATCCGGCAGCGGCGGTATACACTCTATATATTCCACCTTCGCGTACACATAAACAGCGATGTACCTAACAAAAAGGTGGTATGGGTTCGCTTCGCTTCCCCGATCCCCTTTGGTGTCGTAGAAGGAAGGTGACGGCAATAAGAGAGGAGGGTGGGAAAAGGGGGGCGGAAGAGGAAGAGAAGGCAGCAGCTCGGAGGACTACTCTGTTTGCTAATTACTCGGCACATTTGCATCCACGTTCGCGCCAGCCCTCGGCTGGCGGCGTTAACCTTCTCATTAAACGTAATTGTTTGCAATAATTTGATGCCACCTGTCTCCCTCCGACCGTTACTACAGCAGGCAACTTCTCCACTAAGTCTCTCCGCTCCGCTACCTTCCTGACTGTTGCACCGTCGCCATGACTGTCTCTTCTGGTGCTCTATCGTCGCCGTGCATCCCGACCTTCTCGGTCTTGGTGGACCATCCGTGCATGAAGTGCGAATATACACGCGACATTCTGATTGCAGACTGCCTTGTTGAGAACGTCACCACGTCAAAGTCTTATGTCGTAACGTTCTTAATGACGTCTGTATATTGTGGTATTCGGGTAGGTCGGAATATTTATAATTCGTGAACGAGATCGATGCGAATCGTCGACGATTATGCAATTTTTTAATAGCTGTAAAAATATCTCTGTATTATATCTTATTAATTGGTGCAATGTACAAAATTTTATAGCTATAAAAAAATGTTTAAAATTGACCTATTTAATTATCGAAAAAAACGAAAATCCAATAAGAGACTTCATTACGGAATATTGACTCTAGAGAATGATAAAAAAAGAATTATTAAATTCAACAACCCGATATATCTGAAATATTATACTTTACTTGATAGATTCTTACCGAGCCTTACTTGGAAGTTATTCTTATTGACATGATAATTTAATTCCTTTCTTGTTATCGTAGAGGAACTACAGGTAGAACGACGGATGAATAGTTATACGTATATGATCGCGCAAAGTTGGTGTTCGTCGTCGCTATCGGGCGCGTCGTCATATAACTCCCGCGAAACTCCGCGAATCTTCACTGTTTGCCCTGCAAACTCGATATAGCTTGTATCGCCTCACGGCGTTACGGCCAATAAGTATTCGCAAACGATAAATCCTTCTCCTCGCTTTCGTTTCCGCCGCTTCCTGACAAACTTTGCTTCGCCACGAGAGAAATGCAGCAGACAACTCTCGGAACTTTTCTACGTCTTCTCTGTAAGTCCCGAGAATACCGAAGCGGGCTTTATCGTTCAAATCAAAGTATGTATCTTTCGATCGCGAAATATGAGATACCTCAATTACGCGATATCAAACAATAAAAATTTGTATTTTGTTTTATTCCAAAAACGGACAGAACTTTCCGGTAGACCTGATATATCTCTTGCCTTAATATCAAGTAGTAACAAAAATTCACGTCTACGCTATACTAACGCGATACTCTTCTCTTTCGTGCTAGATATAATTTAGTTTACCCGGTGCACGCGAATACTGTTGTAAAGATCGACTGGTCGGCGAGTGGGAGCGAAACGAGCGCGGAACTCAATTTAATTAACTCGCCAAAATTCCGCGGCGCCAGACAACGACGCTACTGACGGCCGCATTAAAACTACACGGACGTGCTTTTATGCCGCAGTTATCGAGTGCACGCTACGGCATATATTCAACCCCGACGCCGTCCCGGCGTCCGTTTATTTAACGCAATATTTTGTCGAGCACATCGCCGCTTCGCGTCGATGAACCGTAACGGTAGATAGTAGCGCCGACAGACGCGGCAGGCAGATAGTAAACCGAGAGAAGGTTGATGGGAGGACGAGAGAGAGAGAGAGAGAGAGAAAAGAAGAGACGAGAAACTCGGAAAGATCGCGAAGAGACGCCCGCGTAAGACTCGAGACCTAAGCAGCTTATCTGTTGATGATGCACTGTATTTTCCGCTGATACTCTGCCGCAACCCTGCCTAACACGGTGGAGTGTTCTCTCTTGATAGCGTGTCGTTTCCTCTTTCTCTCTCTCTCTCTCTCTCTGTCTCTCTCTCTCTCTAACCCAACCTCTTATCCTCTACCTCGTACGGTCTGGTCCAGGCAGCGGGGTGTTCCTCTGAGCCCCCGGGTAGTCTTCGCCCGTTATAACCCTCTAACTCTCACGCTCGCGTCTTCCGCCTCTGAGAAATCCGCTACCGGCATCGCCGACCTGTACCAACCTCCTCCCGTTAAACAACACACCTCATCGTCGACATCGCCGACTCCCAACTTCGCTCGTCGTCTCCGCCCGACGCATGTCCGACAATTTACGAGACGTTCATTATGAGGAACTACCGCGCGCGGTGTAACGGGATATTTCAGTGTAACGATATGCTCGGTGTGCGAACATTAAGATGAGATCCGAGTAACGTGCGTGCGCGCGTGTCAACGATTAAGTTTTCATGTTCGGGGAATAGCGAAAATGAAAATCGCTTCGCGTGCACTTTGATGTAACATTTCCATTAACGCGATATTAATAATACACGGCCGAAACATAATGAATCGAAAACGTTACTGGCCAATTTAATCGGGAATAATCCCCGGCAGTATTAATGTACCTTTAAAAGAAGCGAGTTATATTGATGCTATTCTATGCCCGATTACGCACCGAACATTGATACATTAGTCGTACGCTACATCTAAATGGAATATATTTAATGGAATCATCGAACGTTCTACTTACAGCTTAAAATAATTAAAGTAATTAATAAAATTAAATTTTGCAATTAAAATAGAGTGAGAAAGTTATATATTATTTAATGACTTGTATTATTCAAAATGTACGTCAAAATGTAAAAAAGATAGATATTCTATATAATATTTTATACACATTATTTATATATATATATTATTATACGAACATTTTATACATCATGTCAGTTAAATTATTATTCCATTATAAAATCATAAAATATGAAATTTTAATCATTGCTTGCTGGTATTACCTGGTATTATATTTGTGATAAATGCATTATATTTGATACTCAAATGTACGATCGTCGTGATCTACCGTAAACCTTAATTAGTATGAAACCTAACGCGGCTTCAATATTAGTAACGATTAATCAGCAGGGTAACAGTAGATCCTCGAGTAATGTAATTTTGTTCCCTAATTTAAATTGACCGGGAGGACAGCTATTTATCCACCCTTACCACTAATTATCTATTCACCTCACGTGTTTGTGGACGTCAATCGGCCGTTCTATTTCGCGTGTCCTGCCGTTGTAATTATAAGTAAATATCGATCTCGTCGCATCAACGGAACCTATTGCGCTTTGAATTCTTCGGTCCTTTTGTGCGCGTAGTAATCATTAACCGTATATTTACAAATTGACAGGTATCACATCAGATGATTCTATGTTTAGAAGGAAATAACTTACACTCTCTCATTTAGTGCTATATATATGTTAAATCTTTTATAATCTATTACAAATATATTTGAAACTAATTAATTATTAACATCTAAATAATTATACTAAAGCTAATCAATTAACATTTGAATAATTATACCATTACGATGTAACAATCCAAGAAAAGCCATTACCGTGTTTGCATAACGCTCAGATTTACATGATTGCGACGAGATCGCTCTCGAAATAGAACGGCGAATAATCAGGTTCGCCACTAAAGAGAATAATTTCTCTTATTCGAGGTCGTTCTTGTTTTCAATGTACAGTTACGGGATTTCTCGCGTAATTCTCACCGACGCGCGCACTGACGAGTTTGAAATTATGCGACAAATCCTCGTGGCGCGTAATAAACCTGTTTCGCATATGCCAAACCGTCGTTATACAAGATTACGGCACCGAAACGCCTTAACCAGTCTGTAAATTCCTCAAGTGCCGTACCGTGTTTCGAATGTCGAGCATCCTATATTAAATATCTACGTCAGCGTTTCGATTCCATATATGTGAGCAGAGAACTCCGTGATCAAAACAGCGCGCATTCAGATGAGTAATATAAAATAAAATTGCGAGACGAAATAGAAATATAAGCGATTATTAATGATTGATTTAATTTTATCTGATGATCGGTGAATTCCTTCCACAATCACGCACATTTATGTAAAGATGAAGGGAACATTAAAGAAATGTGTTGAGAATATAGCAAGGCAATAAAACGATATTTAAGAGATAGCGATCGTTTGTTTTTATCGTGGGTGCATCTTACTTGGAGCACAAGCAGATTGTCAATTTTCGTCTATAATAGTCGTTATGTAACTAACAATGTATATGTTCGAAGCCCGTTGCTTCGAACAACTGCGGCATGAAGTAAAATTATGGACATGGCGAGATTGTCTACGTAAATGCGGAAAAATGTTTATGTACAAACAGCAGAGAATAGTCTATAAAGAATATTTTACAACGATGGTTACCTTCTTCTATATATTTCTGTTATACGGTAAAATAATTGCGGACGGTAACTGCATTCTTGCATCTAATTTTCAAACTATCATAAAAATGAATACACAAATATGCGAAGAAGTCATTTTATTTATTTGCGAAATGTGAATTTTTGCGAATGAATATTGTTTATGTTGCATGTAAAAATATTATACACATAAAGAGAAATTATTGTAACATCCGCATATATAAAAATCCATGCAAGAAACAAAATTATTTAAACAATGGCTCAATTATTACATGTCTATTAAGTATGGAACTAAATTAACGAGTGGCGCGTTAGGCATTTTCAATTGCAACGCTAACAGCAACGCAATTGATCGACCATCCAGGAGCGAAACAGCGCCAGGAGATTGCGGCAAAACTTGCAAATAATTGACATCGCGGTGGTTAACGGTGCATGATATGAGGTGTGCGTGCGGGATGGAAAAATGCGTATAAAATAAAAAATGTATCGCGTATAACTGGTGGCGGTAGAAAATGCGCGCGCGCTCGCACGCAGATACACGCACGTGGATAGAACCGTTCGTCGGTCGCGCGCGAAAGGGACGTCAAAAGCAGCCGTCGAAATTGTTCGGGATAAAAGTGGTTTTTGAGCGCGGTAGGGGGGAGAGAGGGAGACGTAGGAGACGGGGAGAAAAAAAAAAACGCGGAGGAAACTGGCACGCGTTAGCGTATCGATCCGATCGATGCAACCCGGGCGGTCGCGGCTGCCGCGTGTAAAAGGGCGAAAAATGCACCGCGACTGTCCGAAACGCACGGCTGCACCGCGCCGGTGCCGGTGCCGGTACAAGCCAGTCTGTTGTAGGCAGATTTTGTCATTCGTTTGTACATAAACCCGGAACTTTAACGTAGATATCAATTCGCGCAATTTTTGTTTTTATGCGCTTCCCAATTTTTCATTTGCGAATGAGGTAAATTTGTCGTGGGTAAATTGCTTTTTCGCGCATCGTTTCGATTGTCCATGTGAATAAAAATATTTTTTTTCCGTCCGGATTGTCACTGTAACGAGTAAAATAATAGTTAAATTTATTTCTCTTATATTATTTATTTTCTTTTTATGAATTTATTTTTATATTAAAATTCCCATGAGAGAGAGAGAGAGAGAGAGAGAGAGAGAGAGAGCGGGAGATGAAGCCTTTTTTTTTGTATTTCATACAATAAAGAATATTAATCTTTCCGCAAATAAATATTTTTCTGTCACAATTTTTTCTTCTTTTATGTACCTCAATAAGCATTCTATTTAAAATATATCGTGTGTGTGTATTATATACATCATATATCATATATATAGTTAACATGTACTTGGCTATTATGCGCAGTTATATGTATAATTATATCACTTAATTGCGGTTATTTAATTTAATTATCCGTCTTACTTTGATCATGAGTGCGTGGTAGCAATGATCTCGCCTGTATTATCAACAAAGACAATTGATCAGTGCAAGTAAACAGCATACAATTGCCATTATCACACGTATACATCTGATGCATTTACGCAACTCTCACCTTCAGGCTTCAGACGTGAGTAAACGTATTTATACGGCATGGCACGGGCAGGTTAATGATAATGTAAGTTCACGTCTAGCATCGGCAAATCCGGTGTAAGTGTGAGACCGGGAGGATGGCCGTGTTTGTATTACTTGGCATTGATCCAGCCAACCATTTAATCTGCGATAGTCGATGGACGCGATGGACCTCGATATTATCCTCAAAGCGTTTGCAAGTACGTCGTACATTATCTAGGAATAAATACGCGCGATTGTTTGACGATCTCGCGGAAATGGCGATTTGGATATCGACAAACCCGATGACACAGCGACACTTTTAATTCCGAAATTTCCGCCACCGATATTTCGACCATACGAGATTGCTCTTCGTAAATATCGCAACGTCATTTATTTCGTTTCCCATATAAAGCTATCGGGCGCGAAGATGAGATGGGTTTCCCGCGAGGTGTTATAAAATTTTCATTCGTATTATATGTATATAAATTTTATTGTGGCCACTATTATGGCTGTGCTCCCTCACCGATGTTTGATGCTTCATCGTAATATTGCATTTTGCGAAACTTTCGTAAGCCGGATAACAGTCATAACAGAATTCACTTTATCGTCGCGAGACAGATGCGAGCATTTTCCGCGAGAGAGATAGATTCTTGTTGCCAATAATTCTGCACGGTAATTATATGTTGTTTCGATAAATTTGGAACTGTGTTGCGAGCTTGTGAAACGCGCATCTGCACGACAAGTACAAATTTCGGCGTCGGAATTATCATCCCGCTTTTCCTTTTACGGGCACAACGTCAACGAAATGTCTTCAAGCAACCGTTTACTTTTCCGCCCTTTCATTACCGTTGTAAAACGAAACGCGGGATGTTACGCTTGTAAAAGCACACACACACACACACACACACACACAGTTACTTAACAAGTGCATGCAGACAAGATTAACATAAGTCAACAATGTATAACGCCGAGTTACAGGTGTCGCAAAGATAGCATGTTAATTACACAAACAATAAGTATGCAACGCAACAGTATAATTTTCGCATTCTCGTAACGAGAGCGCGGATTGCAATCATTATTACGTAGTTTATCGGAACGTGACAAGGTACGGGGCAAACGCGATAATGTAGATGTGCATAAAGTATATGTATGTACTACGAGGGTTTATTAGGTCCGCCCCGATATCAGAGGATATTAATCTGAAACGATAGTTTCGTATCGTTGCAGGCATTACTACTTTATTTCCCATTCAATTACTCGCCCCGTGGAATGTTTCTAGAACAGTGGGACGGTGCGACGAACGTCGTGAATTTCAATCTTGCGTTTGTATTTATATTCATACATCCATTTATACGCACAAGAGGGTGAGATGATAAATTATGATCAAGTAAATAACAACGATTATAGATGAATGTGATAAATAGTTTATTAATTAAGTATTGTTTAAATCCGCTTTTTATATTATGTCAATATACGACTAGAATAATTCTGTTTGATAAAAAACATAAATACTTATTTATTTTTGTATAAATAATGTATCGAAAATTGTGCGGACATATTTTTGCGACTTATTCATATCTATAATTTGCTTGTGCAAGATCTTGATATATTAACATATTTTAATTGTAAAATTCATTAAAATTGTAATTATTCATATTGCGACATTCGTCTAAGGGTATCTTTGCTTCCTGATGCGATATAGTCGCAAATTAATTGCGTCGAAACAAAACTATGTAATTATAAGGCGTATTTTATGTCGCATTTGAATGCACCGGCTTTGTAACAACGTTTGGGAAGTAGCCTCCTTCTTGGAGGTTGCTCGGCTTTGCGAAATTACGCGTGTTTCGCTATAGTCCAATGGCCTCTCTAGACGAGAAAGTAAGAGGTCGGGTTGTATTCCTGGAAAAGGAAAACCGTCGAGTGCACTGCAGTTTTCTCTGCGACGATTAATTTCCGGTAGCTTGGACACTGGCACTTTATTACTCCCCGCCAGCCAAGGAACAGGAGCGAAGTAACTACACCGAAGGCTCTATAGGATTTCTTTACCTCGCTTTACACGTACTTTCACGGAGAACATTTATTTTTGCGGCTAACAATACGGCGAGAGGAGCGTGTCGTTTTGCTGCAGCAACCATCTACTTATTTTTAGCCGTCATTTCTCACACTTTATTTTTCAGCTATTATCTCACCAGTCGTCAATCAAGCTCACTCATTTAATAAATATATATAGGATGTTGCAAATTCTCTGCCCTATGCTTGTTTACATATCTACATATATCTGCAGCATAACATAAACTCTAACTTTGATGTAACATAAACTTCTAATTACAGACTGTACTGTACTACGGACGCTAAGGAGCCATCCGAGAGATCCGTCAGAGAAACCGAGAATCTCTCTCGAATATTTATTTGATCTTACTTTTTAATTTAAAATCTAATTTTCTCTCGCTTAATACAGTTCTAGCTTCTTGGCGTTCTTCTCGTCAGATATTGTTAGTTAACCGATTACGTCACGCGCTTCCTTCTTTTTCTTTTTCTCCTCTTTTCTCTTTTTTCCTTCTTTTTCCTTTCCTCCTTCTTTTCTTAGCAAGAATATTGCGTGAAAGTGCGTTTTATTATACCAAAAGGTTCGAGTTCAGGCTTTCTTCAGGCTTTACCCTAGCAAAGAGGACGTTCTCGAGACCCTTCGACTGTGCGAAAGCGACCTTATTCTACGCAGGTCTTCATTCTTTGAATTCCGGAAAGCAATTTGTCCCATCTATTTTGCGCTGATGAATATTTCGTATTCATAAGGCCGCCAGCCAGTCGAAATGCCGGAATGCACGATGGTTTGGAGTTGACGCAGATTATTATAAAATATGGCGGAGATGAATGCAGTTATAATAGTCGTATCGCGTGTAAACAGCTACTGCGCAATCGCGTTCGAGTCTGTTGCTTTAGTCCGGAATTTGTTTGTGTGTAAACTGAATACTATACGATAAATGTACAATGAGATGAAAGCATTTCAAACCATTGAGCGATATAATGACAAGCTTGTATCATTTATAATTTTGAGAAATGAAAGCCTTTCAAAATATATTTAATGCAAAACATTATTAAATATTAATTAAACATTATTAAATATTAACATGAAAAAAGGAAAAGCATAAATTACCAAAATTTTTGTACACATCTTCAAATTATATTTGTATTGTCCTCTGACGTTTTATATTTCGCATCAGTTATTTATATCCCTTGATATCCCTCTGCGAAATTTGGACAGAAAGTTGCGTAGTTATATTTAGGTAAGGAATCACACGTATCACACGTCATTTAAGATTGTAAAGAATGATCGTTGGGCAAAGGGTCTCCCAAAGGATCTTGTTAGTCGTAACAATTCTGGATGACCACTCGAGTGACGAAATCGAGCTTAGGTGAAGCGAATACTAATGAAACCACTCACTTAAATCAAGTCGCGACACGAGAAGATTACGTGGATAGTCGCAAAAATTTCCTATTTAAAAAGTAAAAAGTAAGAAATTAATTTACGTTTAATTTGTCGCTTTACACTTTTAATCGCGTCTGAGATACAAAATTTTATGGAAGAGATCATGAAATTTTCGATTTGATGTACGCGCGAATAATGTAATATTCGTCTTATTAAATTTTACAAAAGAGACGGATACATAACACGTCAGAAGTAACAATAGCTTTGATCTCGAACGTATATCGTGAAATTCTAGTTCGTCTCTGAAAATGGTGGTGTACCATGCCACGGATCAATCATTGCGACCGATTCCACGTGAGAGCACAAGAGAGATTGATTGAAGCTCGATACATCAAATTACAATCTTCTGTATCTATAAATACATATTAGAGAAATTGAATGTATTGCGCAAAAATATACTACAATTTATAATTCTTTGTTCGTGTCACGCAAAAATTATTATAGACATAAATGAACGGGCACATTGAAAACTCGGACGTTCAATTTGTTCTTTTCATACGTCACGCCCAACAAGCAATTAATAGAATCCGGACAGCATTGTGCAAATAATACACGTAATTACGACACGCGAAATTCGCCGGACCTTAATCTTTTGTGCGTATGATTTAATTAATTAACATATTTTACTGGCATTTGATACGTGATTGTTAAATGTGCTCTTTCATAACGTTTGGCATATTACTGTAGAAAAGAACTCTCTATGCCGCTTATTATTATCGGCGATTTATGAATTATGAAGCGATCCGTGAGAAATTAATCGCATTCGGTTTTCAAACGTCCGGTTAACGTGACGATATACGTAACAATTTTCACATCTTGGATGAGAGTATCGGGATATTCTAGCCGTGAAAGATCTCATTGCCCTCGTCGGCACTTTTGCCTGGGGATTATGGGGGCAACGGGGCAAAACGGGATAAGGGCCGATCGAAAATTCTATCGCGAACGGTGCGGCGAGACGTTTCTTTACATCTCGGGACGGGCTTTTATCGGCGCTCGCTCGCTCGCCTACGCCCGCCCCTTGATAAATGCGGGCATCGAGCAAACTGGCAATCGATTAGAACAAAAAGCGCCGCTGAGAACATTTTTCCACCTCTCAAACTTTTCGCATTACCGGGAAATAAGTTTACTTTTGTTCCTCCCGTTCGCGCTTGATCCCCAAATCGAGCTTTCTCCTATAACTCCGCCCCCCCACCCCTTCGTCGTCGTCCTTCTAACATCCTTACAGCAGCCTTAGAGAACTTTTACATTTGATACGTGATTGTTAAATGTGCTCTTTCATAACGTTTGGCATATTACTGTAGAAAAGAACTCTCTATGCCGCTTATTATTATCGGCGATTTATGAATTATGAAGCGATCCGTGAGAAATTAATCGCATTCGGTTTTCAAACGTCCGGTTAACGTGACGATATACGTAACAATTTTCACATCTTGGATGAGAGTATCGGGATATTCTAGCCGTGAAAGATCTCATTGCCCTCGTCGGCACTTTTGCCTGGGGATTATGGGGGCAACGGGGCAAAACGGGATAAGGGCCGATCGAAAATTCTATCGCGAACGGTGCGGCGAGACGTTTCTTTACATCTCGGGACGGGCTTTTATCGGCGCTCGCTCGCTCGCCTACGCCCGCCCCTTGATAAATGCGGGCATCGAGCAAACTGGCAATCGATTAGAACAAAAAGCGCCGCTGAGAACATTTTTCCACCTCTCAAACTTTTCGCATTACCGGGAAATAAGTTTACTTTTGTTCCTCCCGTTCGCGCTTGATCCCCAAATCGAGCTTTCTCCTATAACTTTTCCCCCCCCACCCCTTCGTCGTCGTCCTTCTAACATCCTTACAGCAGCCTTAGAGAACTTTTACGTGGACAATCCCTTCGCCTACTCTCGATACTATCGCGAATGGGACTTCCTCCTGTTTCCGTTTGTGCGCTTAAGTGAAAAGTTGAAAATATCTATTCGACGAAGGGTATTTTATAATTTATCCTGTGATAGAGTTCGGAATTCTTTTTTTCGCGTGCTTTTCGATGGCCATTCTTCGCCGAACTTGCATCATTGCATTTACAAACCTTTCGCAAAGCTCGCTACGCTGAAATTTTAAACGTTGCTGCACATTGCTCATTTTACACACGCGAATAGAATATAAAAGAATTCTATGTATTTCTCATATCATATATATGTTCTGTCATTCATCAAATATTTTATACCGTGTACAATATATTATAAAGAAACTTCTAAATTATTTTCTTTATTAGAATATGCAACACTCGTGTTATACATTTATACAATAAAATTTTGCAATCAAAACGTGCATATGATTGCTAATTGAAAATTTTTCATTAATAACATTAAAAATCTGCTTATTACGAAGAATGTTGTAGTTAGATTAATTATGTAATAAACATTAATCATATAATATTTATCCTATCATATTATCTTTATCATTTAGTGTTTGAATAAGATATTTATTGTTTGTAAATTTGCAGCTTTTTACCTTCTAAATTTTACCTTACAAATCGGTATCTCGCGCGTTGGGCTGATGATTTATTGATTCGTTAAGAGCCCTCATCTCACGACCGAGGGCGGCTATTTCTGTCGACTACAATGCAGTATTTACGCAGCTAAGATAATTCTGATTTAAGCCAATGGCATTAAGAACGCGTATGATGTCGGTGCTACAGTCGTGGTACAATGGCTGTTTCCCGGCCTGAGTAGAAATGGAACGCAGCACGCGCGCAAAAATACAAGTAAAATCGGATTGTTATTGGGTTACGCAACAGTGCTACGTTGTTGCAATATCTAATGTTCGTGCGTGTATTTTACTCGCGTATCATATATGGGATACGACGTGACGTCATTCGTAACGCCATGTCCCTTCGCGTAATTTTTTAATAGCTGTAAATCTCACATTCGCACATTCGATTAGATTGTATTAACAAGATGTTTCAAATCTATAGAGTTGATTGAGTTATTTCTTCTCGCGATCACGGTGATTTCGAGGAAAAGGAAACGGGAGATCATAGATCAGATATGATGCTTGAAGTCGACGCGGGAGAGGAGGAATAAACGCGAAAAAGCATATGACAGACGCGTTGCGTTTCATAATCATCTTGATTAAGAACTCTTCCTTCCTTTCTGAAAAGCTCGGCGGCATCCGCCTTCGTAAAATTGGCATAAAGCATGGATGCTAGGGGCGATCTGTGGCACCGACAGCATGGTATGCGTAGGTGATCTTCGAGGGAACATAAATTTTCGCGCGACTGACAGACGTGACAAACGTTCCGGGATCGCCATACGGCGTGGGGATGTCTGTCTGGTCGCCATCTTTCAAAGACGACGTTAGATTTAATGCGAAGACGGAGGCGGGGGAAGGGAAAGGAGGGATATGATCGCCGCGTGTTACGACAGTTTTATAATATCGCGTCGAGTTATCCCGCGGAATCCCGCGCCACAATTCATCCACCGCGACGTACGTTTCTTTATCGACGTCACGTCGAAACGTAAGGGACGTCGCGGCGTGAACGAGCTCCACGAGGGAGCTGACGCGGCACCTTTGAAACGTATTATGCCGGCGCAACAATTTTCTTTAAGGCAGTCGGTAGGCATAGTGACGATTTCCGA
The DNA here is from genome assembly GCF_003651465.1 of Formica exsecta. NCBI lineage: Eukaryota > Metazoa > Arthropoda > Insecta > Hymenoptera > Formicidae > Formica > Formica exsecta. The sequence goes on along the minus strand of NW_021849640.1, from coordinate 808,078 downwards.
CGTTCTCCGAACCCTCCGAATCATTGCTGCTTCGCTGAACCCCTTGGTACTTACGAACGAGTTATCTCGTCACCCTTGAGATGCTTCGAATGAGATATTTCGACGTCGTTTACCCAATGGTCTTTTACGAATGTAAAGATTACTTTTCCTACAACTATTTTTTTTTCCTTCGAATAAATGCTTGAGAAACTAGCATTTTTCCGAGGAACATTTGTATATATTTATATATATATATATTTTTTTTTATATTGTCTCGTATTTTTTTAAGGCTTTCAGCTATTTTTACGTCGCATCTACAATTGAATCGGACAACGTACGTATTTATTTTTGTAGCAAGAAGTAACGGGAGAACAGAACATTTCCGTAAGAAGTATCTCTCGCGCAGTTTCGCTCGTCTTGGAGCTAAATGTCTGCTAACGTCAGTCAAGTCGAATCGATAAATCGCAGAGAGCAGTCGCTGCGGATCATTACTCTTCGAGTTTGCTACGTTGCTCGATTAGATCTGTCGGCCAAGCGAATATGACTTTGCCGTGTTCGCAACCGGTCTTCTTATAAGCTGCAATTTGTTCGTAAAATGTAAAAAAATCGCGCGCGTACGCGGTCAAAAGAACTGTTTCGAAACTCGTACGACCCATTACTTGAAATTGCGTTCCATCGGGACGATTGTAAAAACGTTTCTAAGAACTGCAGCTGCATCTGCAGTAAAGTTATCAAGGAAAACATTTTTTTTTAACTTTCTGAATCCTAATAAAATTCCATGAGAATCCCCTGAAAAAAATCAGAGGATTTAAAAAAAGGGATTCAAAAAATCTCTGAGAAATGCAGATTTATTATGTTTTTCCAGGGAGTAAACATCCTGTATAAATATATTTTTAGTAGATATAAATTGATGAAGTTTAAAAAATGTATTACACGCGTTTCCTTTTATCCTTTATAATAAGCTTGAAATATGCACGAATGCACGGAGTGCATTCACGCAAAGTAATTTGCGTGCGTCTAGCGGCATGTATACTTAATGTTGAGCTTAACAAAGTTCGACGCTTAATTGATCCACGACCGTCCTAATATAACTTGGCTTCTGTCCACATGCGTGCTCCGCTATTTGAACAAATTAGAGGAGTCAAACGTTCTAACTTGGCGTAATTAAACGGTGGATGCATGCTGACCAAAAATTAAATTTCTTCACATTGGCACGTCGATCTCGCTTGGAATTAGTTTGTGGCAAATTATGACGTAGCTCCATCAAAGTATTTGACGTGTCGTCCCTGCACGCTGTCCCGATCGAAAATTTACCATCGACATTTACATCCGACTCGACATTTATTACCTTTTTATAGCCATTAAAAATTTGGCTCGCAACAGAATTCGTGGCAGTATAACTATTATTATATTATTTTATCATGAAAATTATACATGTATAGATACGGTTTTAATTTTATTACTTATTCACCATGTGTATATATAATCTATTTAATGTAATTTATTGCATTATATATTCACATTTTGCGCATGCAATTTTAATTAAACTGTATAATAATGATCTTCATCAAGTATGGTAAAAGTTAAAAACATATTACTTACCATCCTCTCTGTTAATATAAATTGTTCATATACTTGATATTAAATTCGATATGCGTATAAATTGTTGAGGACATTTTTGTATTAACGAGCACACACAATAATTTTATATCGGTTCTTTTGTACTTTGCATTTAATATTTATTTCACATATTTTCCTCTGAGAACACATGTGCTGAAATATTAACCGCTTTTTTTTTAAATCGAAGCCTGCCAGAATACGGGATCATAAAAATTCAAGAGAACAAACGTAAAATGAAAAGAATACCTCACGTATCTCGTTTTTAAGTGCATAAAGCGAAACGGTTTGAGTTATGATCCTTCTCCCCGATACATAATAACGCGAGGAACGAGAAGCATATCAGAATTTATCAGATAATTTGCATTTATGAGAAATGCATAATCATTATTTTATTACATAAAATATTTTTATTATATTATATTTAAATATCATTACTCAATTTAAGAAGAAATGATTTCAGTTATAAAAGATAAATATAAAAGAATTTTTATACACCATTTTTTATACAGTTTAAAGAGAGTCATGAGATATCTCAATATTAGAAAATTAATTTACAATTAAATTCAATTCTAATTAAAATCTAACAGAAGAATTCAGATATTCACGGTAAAGGCTAAAGAGTAAAGGTAATTTTAATTTCGCACTCTTGGAAGTTGAATTGAGCAGTGTCAAAGTCAGCGCCGTTACAGTGGCAATTACGCGGCCTTTTTATTCGATCGTTCGCGTTTACGATCGTTCGTTTCTAGAAAGGCTAACGAAGTGTTTTATGTTCCCTTTCGCGTTCTACGCGCGAATTGGCGATCGCGCGAGCGAACCATCCGGTGGGTGCATTGAACGAAACGACATACGCGCGTCCACTCAGTCGAGGAAAAGGTTTGTCGATAAATCGAACTGCCGTGGTCGAGCCAATTCTGCCGAATAATTGCGCGCAGTAAATTAAGAAGATTCATTTTTTATTTTTTTTTATATAATATAAAGAGCTATGGCAACGTTGCACGACATAATAAACATCTTTTCCAAATCCTACAATTTTTGTCATACAATTTCATGAGCATTGAATATTATTTGTGAAATTTATCGTTATCTCCCAAGGATCTTTACATTTTGCATTGTGATTATGAATTCGATGTACTTCCATCAATCTCTACAACGATAAATCAAATTTGGATATATGATGTAGTTAATTTCTCTGTAAATACTAAGCGAAATATATGACATCGATATTCCCATCTTTAATATCAATTTAATGCTAATTGATAGAAGCAATAAATTCAAGATTCAAGAAATTAGCATTAAATTATCACTTAATTATGCTATATACTAAAATTAGATTTTTGATGATCGAGATGCCAGAGGTTGATGAAGTATCAGATGGTGATCGATCGTAAGCGATACGAATTTAAAACACGGTCGGAATTTAAAATAAATAATTAAATATGCATTCACGCATGCTGCCAAACGAGAATGGATATCTATAATATATATTGAACATTTGTATAAAACAAATAATAGAATTATGTGTATATTGTATCGTTCTTTTTTTTTTATTCCAATTCAACTCACGGTAGGTGACATAAATCAATTTATCTCTCGAGCGAGAACAAAGTTTCGCATCTAGGAAATGTTCGCGTTTTAACGGCTAACTGCACCAGGGGAAAACTTGCGCTGTAACGACCTGAAAAAAAGGAAAGCTTCGCGCGGACTTAATCCAGGCGTTGTTGTCCGGGGACGTTTGCTTCGGAAGCGACGAGGCGATAAACCTTTGGTTCTTGAACGCAAGTTCGATCGATCATTGCGAGAAACTTTCCGCTCGTTCAATAAGTCTCGACGTTCACTTTGCGCGCGGAACTTTATTGCGATGTTTTCGCGTAACGACAGACGACACGCGGAATATCTCTGCGAAAGAATACACGGAGTTTCCCATGTACACGGCGATGCGAACCACGCCAGCTTTCCGTCTGGTTAACGTCAGTAGTTATAACGTCACCTTCTCTTATTCAAGCAGACACTCTGCGAAATCGCAGCAGATTAGTCTACAAGTATTACTCACGCTATAACGCATCGTATAAGTGAAGAGAAATATGATTCAAGAGAATCTCAAGGATAACAAAAAAATAGCTTCATAATTTTTCGCGGCTTTTGAATTATTAAAAAAATTATTTTCTAACTTTTATTTTTTTTAATGATTTATTTATTTTTTTATTTATTAGTTATTCTTTTCGAAAGAAACGCCCATACTCAGATTCGATTTAGAATCAGCTTCGCGCATGATATTTTAGTCATTTCGAATAGTCAAGTTATTAAGTCGAGAATCTCGCAAACACAGATATCGCGCGTTCATCCCAATAACCGCGTAGCGCAAATACATTACGCTCGCAATACCATTCGTTCAACTATAACGTATTGTGCTCATGAATTTTAAAGCACGATGATTCACGAGAGAGAAATGTCATTTCGCGCTAACTCCTATACGCGACTATAATGGATGGCGAAATTAATTTGGCTGTAATCTTTATGCACAAATATATATATATCAGACTATGCTACTATTTCTGTACAGAGTTATTTTATACGAGTTTGCGAACACTCACTGGTTCCATCTTATCGTATTGTTGCGTAATTCTTGTTAACTTTTTTGCACAAAAACGTTACATTGTAAAGATAAAATACTTCGCACACGCGAGGCGTAAACGGCATTTAAAGTGTCATAAGCACGCTCTGGTCTTTGACAGGAGAATTTATGTACCATCGCACGGAACTTTCGATGATTCTAGCTAAACATCGCGGTGTATGATTTTTCGCGAACGTTTTAACGTTTTAAGCATAACGCGCCTTTTTGACTGTCCTCAACATTTGTATTTGGTTGACTAAGCTGCTTGTACAATAATTTATATAATATTCAATATAGTTGAGTTGTTTGTTTCAAATGCCCGTCTTAAAAATACATTGATGCCTTTTTTCATTTGAAGTCAACAAATTTGAATAATAAAGAGAAAGATAGATAGAGAGAGAGAAAGGCGCTCGAATATCATGGCGATATGAGGTTGCGATATGAGTTTCACATGTGCCGGCGAAAATTTAACTTTAATCTCGAAACGCTACAAACGATATTATCTTATACATTTCACTTTGCGAACGAGATATCAAATTAATTAACACATTTATTTTGCATATATCATAACGCTGTCTGAATTGCTTTTTAAAGGTCTTTTGTATTAATACATAAAAGCACGTAATAAGCTTTCTCTGCGTTAATAAAGGGCTCGCGAATTTTAAGGGTTCACAATTAATTGCGATACAATGAAATATTGTAACATATTAATAACACAGAGCGAAATGTCATTCGATGATGATGATTTAGCGCACGGTGTAATTAAAATTGCTAATCAAGCAGTATTGTATGCATTTCAGCTAATATCAGGAAAGCGATATAGCTCTCGTTAACGTACATGCAACGAATTTGCATCGTCGTCTGATTGATGCACACGACGTGAGAGTTCTATCTCGTTAATCTAACCCGATCGCGCGCGCGATCACGCTTCAGCGCATAAATTATAAATTAGTCCGAGCACCACCATTGTTGCTTAATAACGTGTCACTCAACGAGTATAGCCTCAGCTGATCCGATAATCGCATTTGAATCGAGTGGTTGGTCTTAACACGTTATTGCACGCCAAACATCTCGATTAGCAATTATTTTATCAATCCGATAACTGGTATTTCTCTCTCTCTCTCTCTCTCTCTCTCTCTCTCTCTCTGCCTATGTAAAAGCATGATTTATTATGCCATCTGTCAAATATGATTGGAATATACTCCATATCATAGTTTGTCAATACAAACTGGTATATTTTTATGTTAAAAGAAACATATATATATATGTGTCAACACAAAATAAAATTAAAAAACGAGAGTAATGTAGAATACACATAATACTATAACAGTAATATTACGAGAAATTATTACTTCCAATTTTCTCTGTTTGTATAATTTGATGGAATATATAATACTTAATATAAATATAGTACTCTTTATACTGAAAATAATTTAAATTATGTTGCAATAATGTTTTTAGCAATACAATGCGTCTCAATGAAAACGCATCGGTTACGTTGAAATGATGTAATCAATATACACAGTATGCGTAACTAAAATCGGCTACCACGTGCGAATTTCAGTAGAGGAAAACGATGGAAATATATCGTTCTCGTTATATCGTATACACGCGGCTCGCGGAAATTCGCGTTGCGCTTCGCCGTTCCCGATCGGATCGGGGCGATGGCCATTCTCGCGATCCAGATATATCATCGATCACGCGCGACACCTCGGCGCTCGCATTATAAATTAGAATCGAGCGCAGCCGTCGCCCAACGAACGTCCGAGATATCCGTGTAGCCGTGACAATACAGAGGATGGCAAGTGCGCCACGTGCGTACTCTCTCGCGAGAGAGCTCGCTCGCTCGCGCTTTGTTGCCCACGTGTTAATGAAATCCCGGCCTGTCAAATCCACGAGCCGGCGCGGCGCGATCGTCCGACGCGTATAATAAACTGTAGCCGAGCGTCGACGCGAATCAGAAGCCGATCGTGTACGTGTGCGTGCTTATGATTGATAGATAATTGCTCTCGTCGGTCTAACCATCGTGTCGCATCGCGTCGCGTCGGTGGTGTTACATCTAGACGATGCAACGCGCGCGGTAACATCGGGTAAACGTCGATGGGCGTGCGTGATTGTTATTTACGATCATAATCAACACCGGGCGCAGCCTCGCACGCTCGTCCGTATCACATTTCGGGAATAACGCTTCCGCTGACACGCCCATGGCGACGATCCGGTCGCGTCGTCGATGGTGGACCATAATGGCCGGATGCGATTTATACTTGTCGGAGGAGATCAGCGAAAGAGGAAGAGAGAGAGAGAGAGAGAAAGAGATTTGTTGCTGATGCGAGTAATTTGGTATCGTTTGCGAATATCGAAAAACACAATGAGCCTAAAAGTTAACTCCCCGTTTGAGAGAGAGACAGAGAGAGAAAATACGTAAATCTTATCAATATAAATATTACATTAAGACTTTGTAGAGTCGGCATATTGCAAATGAAAATGAAATTATGGAATTCGAGTGCGAAAGGGTTAATTTAACAGAATCGGCGCCCTTGCCTATTACAAATGAGAACTTTACGGTCTTGAGAACGATAACGTCTCGCGGCGCGGTACATTCACAGTATTTATTGCGTGTACGATGTAGATTAGTTACAGTTCCCCGCTCAACGGCCCGTAATCTCCGCATTAAGTAATCCCAGATCGCGCTCGCGCGGAAACGTTCGCGAAACGTTTCTTCCTTCACCCTCGTGAGAATATTTATCACGCCACCGCTTCGTGTAGCCTCGGACTCACCGGCGCGGTTCATCTCGACTCGCGGCCGCGTTATTGCCGGCTTTATTCCGTTGGGATTTATGAATTTAACCCGGCCACGAAATACGCCACCGCGGGGCTTTTCGCGGCAGATCGCGAATTAATGCGAGTCCGCCCGCGGTTGGAAAAAGATAAGAAGTCGGCGTGCGGAATATCCCCCACCTTCCGAATCTTTCCCGCATTAGCAGGCATCGCCCGCGCTAACGAGTATACTTAATTTTACGTTGCGGCGACTGCCGCTGACACGAGATTAAAAACGTTTACGCGAATATAACTGCGGCATAATTTCTCCATGCCGCGCGCTTTGCGTTTATCCCGCGGACCGACGCGTGCATGCATTCGCGCAGTTTATGCGCACCGCGCGGGGAAATGTACGACCGAGCGGAAAATCGCGGTTGCAATCAGCGGTCGAGCACCGCGCCTGCGAGTCGTCCGGCTATGCGCGGAGTTCGACTACTTGCGATTCGTAAGCAACCTCAACTAGCAGCTCGAAATTGAATATCTGATTTTGTTAGAACAAAGACGGTGATATAATATGAAAATAAAATACAAGAAAAGATAAGAATTTAATTCACGGTAAATAATGCAATGATAAATGACCGCGATCGAGCACCGCGCCTGCGAGTCGTCCGACTATGCGCGGAGTTCGACTACTTGAAGCCGATTCGTGAGCAACCTCAAGTAGCAGGTCGAAGTTAAATATTCAATTGTGTTAGAAAAAAGACGTGATGTGATATAAAAATAAAATACAAGAAAAGATAAGAATTTAATTCACGGTAAATAATGCAATGATAAATGACCGCGATCGAGCACCGCGCCTGCGAGTCGTCCGACTATGCGCGGAGTTCGACTACTTGGAGCCGATTCGTGAGCAACCTCAAGTAGCAGCTCGAAGTTAAATATTCAATTGTGTTAGAACAAAGACGTGATATAATATGAAAATAAAAGAAAAGATAAGATAAGAATTTAATTTACGGTAAATAATGCATTGATAAATGACCGCGGTTGAGCACCGCGCCTGTGAGTCTTCCGGCTATGCGCGGGTTCGATTATTGAGGCGATTCATGAGCAATCTCAACTAGCAGCTCGAAATCGAATATCCGATTCTGTTAGAACAAAGACGTGATATAATATGAAAATAAAAGAAAAGATAAGAATTTAATTTACGGTAAATAATGCATTGATAAATGGCCGCGGTTAAGCACCGCGTCTGCGAGTCGTCCGACTATGCGCGGGTTCGACTACTGAGGCGATTCGTGAGCAACCTCAAGTAACAGCTCGAAGTTGAATATCCGATTCTGTTAGAACAAAGACGTGATATAATATGAAAATAAAATAAAAGAAAAGATAAGAATTTAATTTACGGTAAATAATGCATTGATAAATGGCCGCGGTCGAGCACCGCGCCTGCGAGTCGTCCGGCTATGCGCGGATTCGACTACTGAGGCGATTCATAAGCAACCTCAACTATTACAGTAGCTCGAAGTCGAATATTCGATTCTGTTAAAACAAAGACGTAATAAAATATGAAAATAAAATACAAGAAAAAATAAGAATTTAATTCACGGTAAATAATGCATTGATAAATGGCCGCGGTTAAGCACCGCGTCTGCGAGTCGTCCGACTATGCGCGGAGTTTGACTATTTGGAGCCGATTCGTGAGCAACCTCAAGTAACAGCTCGAATATCTGATTCTGTTAAAACAAAGACGTAATAAAATATGAAAATAAAATACAAGAAAAAATAAGAATTTAATTCACGGTAAATAATGCATTGATAAATGGCCGCGGTTAAGCACCGCGTCTGCGAGTCGTCCGACTATGCGCGGAGTTTGACTACTTGGAGCCGATTCGTGAGCAACCTCAAGTAACAGCTCGAATATCAGATTCTGTTAGAACAAAGACGTGATATAATGTAAAAATAAAATAAAAGAAAAGATAAGAATTTAATTTACGATAAATAATGCATTGATAAATGACCATATACATAATAAATTGAAGATGTATCATAAAAGAGATCCGAACTATAATTAATAGATCTGATTTAAAAATATAAAAAACACACACGCTGATCTAATATTAGTTTTGTTTATGCGCAATTTAATAATACATATCTCGTTCAATCTTATTTACATTATTTTCGAACTAAAATATCAAGTAATTAAAATAAGCGATAAAGATAAAGCGTGCAGCTGTCAAGCTAGTTACAACAATATTTGCATAATTTACATGGGGTATCTTCATCCATATTGTAAACGACGACTTATGCTGTACATGAGGCAATGACAGTGTAAGCGACCGTTTAGCGTCATTCTGCCACGATGAGCCCCCGTAATCGGCGTTTAGTACAGTTTGCAGCCTTGAGTAGCCGTATTTCCGCAATTTGAATGAATTTGCCTAAGCGCGTCCGCCAGCGCGTTATCGAACGACGCAAATTATTTTATTACGCTTATCTACGCGGATAATTTTTAATGACCGTGCTTAATGGGCTGTTAAGCGACTGCATTATCGCGAATGGCTTGGCGGGATATTCTGTGCGAACGTGAGCTAAATTTGAGCTAAACCGTCGAAAGAAGTAGCCTACCGTTTGTAGATACGATCTATTTCACATTGAATTACGCAGCTGGAGATAGAGATTCAAGATTATCTCATATTATTTTTTTATATGTAATATTCGTATCATTCTTATTATGTGATATAGTATTACTTAAAAAAAAAAAAATTGCAATATCTAATTTAAGATTTACAATATTACAGATAATTCATTTTTCGCATACGTGCAAGTGAATCTCGTTACATTGTTACGTCGAACGAGAAATCAAATCGGACAGTGTCAATACTTGCGCCAACCGATGCGGAAGTCGTTAAATCGAATAATATGAACGTAATGCTCGTTAGCCGACGGCAATACCGTTGAGTCGAGTCAACCAATAGAAAATGTAAATTGCAATTCCTATCTCGTGTACTTTCCGCACGCATTTTCGGTTTACGCAGCGTACCCCGGATGTGACCATCGCGACTTCAATTATTTATGGCGTGCATGTAAATATAACAATTCAATTTAAATTTATTACCATTTGCTTCTTCCCCTCCCCCTTCACATTTCCTGTCGGATCTCGCGGCATGAATATAGAGCCATTTAACTAGCGGGCGCATCGCACGAATAACGTTTGGAATAACATTCGATTCGTTATGACGTGATTGTGAGAATTTGCGACACGCGTCCACCCGCTATATTTACTTTACATTACGCGGTTGTTGTTGTTTTAATAATACATATATGCGGTCATTTTCATCGAGTCGACTGCAATTTCAACACCGATGTACATATCAATGAGTGGCCGCAGCAAACGACGAGAACTTTTAGTGTGTGAGTTAAAAAATGCAAATTGCGAGCGATAGTTCACGTTCATCCATGATCGAAATAAATTTAATACGGTAATAATGAAAAGAAAATATTTTCCTGACCCCTCAAGATCTTCGTAAAAAAAAGTTAGTCTCTCGATAACGAAAAATCGAACGACAGAGAGTTTTGCGGATGAAATCAAATCTTTAGTTCCGAATATAAAATTTAATTTATTAACATAACATTAATGTAACTACGAAAACTCGTAAAAATATCCGCGCGGATATTTATTTATATCGAAATGATTTAATCAGATTAATCATAATCTCGCAATAAATTAGCAAATTTAAGTTGAAAATAGCAAGCATTTAACAAAATGACGTTTTGCCCATCACAGATACAGTCACGTGTCGTGATACGTTAAAAATATGAAAAGGATATCGTATATATGTAAATGATCTTTATGATTGATTATTTAGCGCTTTGTCGGATATTGGCGGCACGTTTCTTATAGATGGAAAAAAATGTCGAAGTCGTTTGATAGCAGCTAAGTATCAGGACTAAAGCTGACTATATTCATACTTTGCAATCCCCTTTCTTCCTTCCTTTCTACCTTTCCTCATTTTACCCGCCGCAAAACTGCTCGAAATCAAGCGACGAAGACGGAAGCTATTCTTGATGCAACGCGAGCATCGTAGATTGCTTTTACTCTCGGCAGCGTGAGCTTTGTGTCGAGGTACTTCAGCGAATTCTCGACATTTTCCATTTCCGCCGAAATGCTCGTAAACATAGATGAAAGGAAGGTGAGGGAATCCGATGCGGATAGAGGCTTGCCGAAGTGTGAAATAATATATAAAGCGGGGATGAATAATGACTCAGCTACATAATCCATTGCGGTCGGGATGCTTCTCTTGACTTCCTCAGATGTCGTTTAGCATCTGAGAAAACACATCCTTTCTGTGACATAATATGTACAATATAGTGAAGCGGCACTATCTCGATATTGAGATAGTAGTTGTCATATCTCGCACAAGGAAGATTATATATTAGACTCTCTAGATTCCATTTTTTACTAAATCTGTTGAATTAATGAATATATCTTAACTTAATAGAATTTTAATATTTAAGACAAATCATTAAAAGAAATTATATATATATATATATATATGTGTTTAATGATAATATTAAAAATTAGATATATACGGAGAGACTACGTCATAACGGAAAACTTGGCTAAATTGAAATCAAATTTTAAATTCACTGGAGAGAGATATGTGGTAAGCGCGTGATGCCAGGTACGCCCTGTATGTGACGGCACGCATCGATCCACTGATATATATATTGAATATATGATTCTTCGCGTTTAAGTTCTCCGCGTCCTAAATTCCACGCTTTAGGGCTTTTCTTCCGCGGCGGCGCTTATCTTACGCGCCATCGAAGTACCTCTTATAATTTTCACATGACGTTAAAGCCGCCGCTAACGGTAAGTCGCATTTAGCGTCCGGAAGTTCCTGATCTTAAGCGAGGGATTACAAGATACTTAGCTCTCCGCTGCACGGCATTACCGTTGCACAGCGACGGCAGATTGTACCTGAAATTCTTCTCCAACTTTGATTCTAACCAACGTGGTTACCACGGATTCTCGCGCCTTATTTTTCAACGCGGCGAGGATAAACGCGCGCCTTATCCTCCCTTAATGCTACTTATTCAGTTGGCGAACTGTTTTGCGAATTATACGTCGCGACAATGAATCGTGCCGCCAATTCCGAGCGAGCCGTCACTATTCGCCGAAAGTGCGTATCATCATGCCGATAGATCGTCGAATGAGTCGGCCGGTATGTTAGGTATGTTTGTCCGCAACATGCAGTATTGCGAATCTGTCACGATCAGCTTTGTTAATGAGTCATTACCCCAACGAGACGACCCACTTCTGCGCGAGGTGTACCACGAGAACGGTCGTTACAAGTAAAGCTTGCACACGGGATCGATCGTCGTGCATCAGCTTGGACGGATTGCACGCGTCCTCCCGTGGAGCTCTGCCGGGATTGCTGATAATAGCCGTGTGTAGCCACTGGAAAGTAGTTTGCGATTACGCGCCTCTGTGTGTCGAGTTAATAACGTTACGGGAAACATTACGTTGCGACAGGACGCGTCGACAGAATAGAGACGGATGTTTTATCTGGAAATCATTATTAATGATTATTAATTTAATAAATGAAACATTTGTCACGCAAGGTATTTTACCACAAGTTCCGCGTGTGGTAACATTATTACTCGTACTTTTTACTCGGAAATATAATTTACAGGAATAATTCATGTATTCATTATTAATATTCAATATTAATCAAAATGAAACAGGATACATTTATCAAAACTTTTTTTTAATGTAAATTAAAATCGAAAATTCTAGATCACCCTGTATGTATAATGTATGTCAACTGCATGCTATATATAAACATGCATATATATATATTACATTGCATCATATGTTATATATGTACAATTTTTTGAGACGTGGAAAAGTACAAGATGATACTTTATGATAGATTCACGTTTCGGATGACAATCTGCTTCAAGCAATGTTTCTTGCATGTGTGCCAGTTTTATGACACACGACATGCAATTCCGAAAGAGGTCGAATACTTGCAGCAACAATGGTTGGCGATCGTAATGCGCGTCCATGCAAAAAGTAACACTTCTCCTTAGGACGTGTGGCAACGCAAAAGGTATTTTCGATACTCGGCTGACGCGGATACTCTTCGGTTTTACCGTTTTACGAACGAATTTTATGACAGATTGTAACGTATCGAAAGTTGACGTCGTGCTAAGGGTCGAATTTTTATCAGATTGATAAAGAGTTCGAGAGACTTTATTTGATTTGATTGCTATTAACTTTAAAATATCAAAAATAATATTAAAGATTAATATCTACATAAATAATATTAGTAGTTATAAATATTTTTATATTGATAAGAAAAAGTTCAATCAGTTATTTCCAACATTTTATATGGTCATGATCGATTTTATTATAAAAATATCAATTTTATATATTAAATAAAAACAAACATTTGATCCCTATATATATATATATGGAATTACGTTTCAAAACTTCAAAAACATCATGGTATTATATTTACATTCTGTTTAGAAAAATAAAACCGATATTTTTCATATTGTTGAAAATAAGCAGGATTTTCTCTGACATGCGATTAAATTTATCTCATTGAAAAAGTTTTAACTGATTGAATTATAGCGAAATAGATGCATAAAAATGATGAGATAAAGAGAAAAAAATTTTTGATGTAATGAAATATAACATTGTTAATGAATGGATAAAGTAGTCAAACTTTACTGATTGAATGTTGGGCGGAAACAGAAAGTAGGGGAGCAGTGATGAGAAAAACGATCACTTTGAATGGTCCTTGAGGGGATACGCATCGGAACATTCGACGAGAGATTGTTTAGCCGTACCTGAAGATTCGCTTTATCCAAATGCTTAAGGAATTCAGGAGGGAATTATAATGAGATATTCCCGACGGTCGATCGATGTCACGTAATGATTACATCGCTGAACTGTCACATTGTGCTACGTAATAATGCCAATTTAATGCCGATCTAATAGATTAGAGTTTCCATAGACATGATTTTAAATAAGTAATTATGTTTTAATTAATAATAAAATCTTTTAATTATATAAGAGAACACACGTCTACAATTAATTATTACATTATAATTTTGATTGCAAGAAAAATATATCGTGTCAGATTTTTCAAATGAAATACTTGAAACGTCAAAGATTTCAATTTGTCAAATTAATTCTTTCAGCATCTGAGAAAATCCGTCATTCTTAGTTTCTTTGAACACACTTCAGAGCAGCTAACGGGGATCATTACGAGAAGCTATCAGCTGTCAATTGCTATTTCCTAATGGTCGTATCGACATTGAGACTCTTACACAATCTTATAATGATTGACAGCGTCTCATGCACAAAAAACTACGAAAATATACATAATGAACGGAAAAGAGAGAAACTGCATTTTGAAATTTAATTTTAAAATATAATCTAAAAACATTTCTCTCTAATTTTAATTGTTATATTTATTTTAGATAATAATTGAAACGACGTAATTGAATCGAGATAGATTTGGTTGCAGATATTGCACACGATTTTATTGTCTAAATTGCTTTTTGCAAAGAGAACAATTTATTTGTAATATATATATATAATTGTCCGTCAACAGCGAAAAATGTTCTAATTTGATACGAAAGGTTTCGTTTGAATTTTCTAAACGTTCACGTAACATAATCATTTCAAAATATTGACTACAATTTTACAAAGAATTATTCCAACATTCGCTACCCACATCGCGATTAACTGAAGCCGTGCTGGCAGTTTGAATACATTCTTCAAAGGTTTCCCCTTGCGAAAAGCAAACGATCGCCATATATGTATGCTTTTGGCAAACCATCTGGAAAAGTCATTTTCAATGGGCGAATCGCCAGCTTCAATTCTTTTCACGGGCAATTTTTTATTGCGGTTATCCATGAAGAAAAAAAAATTTACGGTAATTGTCAAATAATGCTCAATCAATCGATACTAATGACGGCATCGATGATCGGGACGTGTAATCGTAATTCGTGATACTTTGCCGGCGGCAACGTGAAGTCGCATTCCTCAACACGGGACGAGAAATGGACGTTGTAGGAGTTAGAACGATAGATCACGGTACACAAGTGTTTCCGGACGGATGGACGGACGGACGGTTGCCGAGTGGGCACTCCTATATGTAGCACCAGAAAGTAACCCTTCTCGGTTTCCGACTGCTCCCGGGAACCGCTTTCTCTGTTTCTCTGTCTTTCTTTCTTTCTCTCTCTCTCTCTCTCTCTCTCTCTCTTTCTCCCTGGACCGGCCACGAGATGCCCATTATTGCCCGCTCGGCGACACCCGCGCGACCACGCGCGATTTATCGCCACGTGTGTTTTATTGGCTCCACCCTACCAGAGTAGCCAGCCGCCATACCGTCGATGTGTGCTCGCGTCCAGATTTCGAGCCCCCCGGGTTATTCGGCCAGAGATATCGCTCGACGGACATGCTCACGTTAGCCGTGCCGTTGTCCCTCCGTGATGTATCGACAGCTTGTGATACTTATTCGACTGACGTATTATCTGGGTCACAAAGAAAATGTATGTATTCGAAGAATGCGGTTTTTAATAAAAACGATATTAAATGTGTTAATATTGGAATTAATATATCTAAAAATAATGATCACTTGATACGTTATTCATTTGTGATCGCATGCATAAATGTAGTTTGATCGATATAGGGCGAGAATATTAAATTTGTAAAAGATAATAATAGAAAATGATAATAAAAATATAGGTGAAGAAGTTTTAAATATAGCGTTTTGTAGTAAAAAAGTCACTTTATTATATCTGCCAATGTGGGTATAAATAGCAATTATTTTTAATTCTTAATCAAAGATTAATCAATAAATTTCAAGATTAGCTCAAAATTATCGAGTTCGACATTTTAAAATTAAATTCGCATAATAATAGAAATTTTTGAGACGCGTAAATTTTCTGCTCGTTTAATACAAAATGGATTTAACGAACAATTTTTGTATCAAGTATTATTTTCAGAAATGTGTAGTATTAATATAGAAAAATATTGCGTGGATGTAGAATGCATCTTGGTTAGTATGATGAACGTTCCAAGATGCCGCATAAGTCTCATCCTCTTTAACATTCATGGAGACGAGCTATTACTCGCGACGAGTTATATACGCCGCGTTTGTACAATTTACGATGTGTAATTCTCGAGGCTATTGGTGGGTTGCATAACTTCTGCAATAAAAATACTATAAATATACCTATATATAAAAAGTGTATAAAAAACAGCGTGCGAGCGAGGGAGAAATTGCGTGTCAATATCGCGATAAGCTGTTAATATCGGTTATCGAGTGACCGAGGAAAATATTTATAACTATAATACCGATAATAAATAAATTTAGTGCATTAGGTGCCGAGGAATTCGTCACGTCACAACAAGAGACGTCCACAAAGTTCGTAATTGAAAAAATTTCTTTATGCTTTTGTTCCACATGAGGAAAAAAAATAGTTTGGACAGATGAGCTGATATTGTACCAAATCCGGATGGTCACTTCGTTATCTGCATGATGAAATTGCAGTCACCGTTGATGATTAATGTCCCGCTGAATATCGAAGTTACGCAATTACTCGTAACTCTGACAAATCCCTCGCGACAACAAAGATGCATCATCGCATCGTTCGTTGTATGTTTTCTTAATTTCAATATTGATTTCGGCATTAACCAAGAGCATCATTAAAAATGCTTATTAATTTATGACGAAAATAAAAATAGAGGATAATCTTTTTGGTTTTTTTTTTTTTAATGCAAAATTTTGCGACGTTGAATGCAGGACGTTGCGTGCTTCCTGAAGACTCGTATAAATGTGAGAGACACGAGGCATATATCGCTGTATGGTGGATGAAACACACTCCTGTATATGGATGAGAGCGGGATATGGCTGGCTTTAATAACGTTTCCGCTGTCCCGGAAAAATAATCCGCCTCCGACTATACCGACGATTCTACGCAAGTTTATTCCATTAATATAGCGTACAGAAATATCTCCCGTTGCTAAAATGGAATATATTATTTCAAAAAATTTCATGAAAATTCCGTATGTTAATCCGTTGTCGTCCAAAAATATTTGCTTGTAAAAAGAACGGATTATATTTTAATTATAAATTTTTTCGAATAATTATCAAAATTCTTCCTCGTGTCTAATTAATCGTATTAGAATGTAAGAATCCATCTTTCTCTAAAAATCGGATTATATCAGAAAATGTGAAACCCTCTGTATAGAAATGGAAAATTAAGGTCAATCCGGTGGTTGAAATCATTGTCGTGAACCGAGCTGTCGACGCCGTGCTTCGTCGCCGGAACTATGCACGACACGCATGGGGATACAAATTCGCGCCGCGGATTTACACATTGTGGATTAACGCGCGGGCGACGCGCAGCCAAGTAACGTAAAACGTAAGCCTGTGAAACGACAACGATGCGACGGTTTGTGTGTGCACGCCGTATGACCCATTAGGCAATGAACGAGGGGGAGAGGTGTCCTATAGCTGCTATTATCGCGCGTATATCGACCCTGCCAATAGCAGCAGACGCGCACATGTACGTATGTACGCGGCGCTCTATCCTTTCGTAACACGCCCGAACTATAATGCGACGACTTACTGCGACGATCGCGCGAGTTCTATAATTAATAGCTGGATTAATTGGCGTAAATCGCGCGTGATTAAACCGTGATTAGCTCCGCTCGCGTACTCGCGTTTGCGCGAGTGGAGCTGTCCGATTACAATCGCCCCGAAATCAATGTATATGTAATAGTAAAAATCACATGAATACGCTGATTATCGTTATTTTCGATCGTTTGTCGCGTTTCACGCCTGATGATATCGCGTGATTGGCGAGGGCATTATTAAATTTTCAGCTTATCCGAAAGTTATGTATAGTATAATTCAGTCATAACTAAACATTTATATTCATCGCATATAAACATAAATATACATTGATATAAATATATATATATATATTTACAAATCTTATAATCATGCGTTTAAAATTTCTTTTTATTCCGAATTTTTTTTTGTCAATATTTTGGAAAAGCTAATACCGATCGTAAAGGATCACTTTGCGTTCCAGAGTGCCTCGGAGAGTTGTGAGCTCGGATTCCGAATGATACTCTATGGGGAATTTGCGCTGCAAGGAAGCAGAGAAACGGCGCAATGCTAACATGTTGCCCGAAGGAAGTTTACCCTGTCGGAAGGTGACAAAAGCACATAAGCCTTAATTGGTCTGGCCTGTATGCCCCGGGCAAATAGTATCGCTCTGTAAACGTGAGGTGCGCCGTGCGAGTGAGCCGGTCCCATAACCATAGTGCAATCGCTCTCCCGTATCTCTGTCGTATCTGGTAGTTCGCGTTACTACGAATGCCCGCCCGTGTAAACCGTTCGTCGGCGAGGACGGTTGCCAATGCCCCTTTACTTAGCGGTACATCGGGGCAGAATTACGAGGTCCCTCACACAGCAACATAGATTATCCATCCGGTGACCACGCCTAGCTCGAATATTATGTATGTATATACACGTGCTTCCCGTATCAGGGATACAGACGATGCCCACGCCGCTCCTCAATAGCCTCTCCTATCCTCTCTCGATCTCTATAACATGCCTCGTAGTGAGCCCGTCGAGCTAATATTACTAATCGATAAGATGCTCTCTCCGGGATCACAGGATCCGGCTAAATTGCGATACGCAACTTTCTCAAGTGTGCCGTATTAGCAGATATGTGTGCCTACGTATGTGCGAAAAACTAGTAAACCGTATATAAATTAACGTTAATTAAAACTTTTGACTTTTGTCATCCAATCTCATATCAACCCGAAAAGAAAAAAAAAATTAACTTTTAATTTATAAAAAAATGTCTGTATTTAATAAAAAATATTGTCTCTATTTTCCTAAAATAGAATGAATATAATTATTTTTTTATTAAAAATAATGTGATAATATTGTATTATATATAAATTAATCGTTGATTCAATTCGTTTGCAGCGCGTGCACTGATTTATAAAAAAAGTCTCTGTTTAATAAAAAAATATTGTCTCCACTTTTCTAAAATAGCAAAAAAACATTATTATTTTTTTGTTAAAACTAATGTGATAATATTGTGTTATATATAAATTAATCGTTAATTCAATTCGTTTGCAGTGCGTGCACTGATTTTCAAGAAATTATACACACACAATATATATGGAAGAATACTAATATTGTTAATGAAATAATAGTGCGTTAGGTAACAAAGGCTTTTCGTGGTATAACAAAGCTTATTCCCATCGACATGATTGGTTGACCGTAACGTGACAAGACTCGGTAAAACCATGTATGTGTGTGTGTGTGTGTGTATATATATGTGTATGTATATCGTTTTGACTAACCAACAAGTATGCACGAACGAGAATAGATATCCTTATAATATCGATAAAATCACCTCTGTATTCCGCGTAATCGTGGTTTGCAATACTTACTTTATTGACAGTACCGGATGTCCACATCAAAGCGTGTACTCGCGAGCATAATTATGGGCTAGTATACACGCATGTTTGTAGAAAATATACAATAATAACAATAATGACATGGCGTGCAAAATGAGTGTTAGTATCTCGCATAATAATAAACCACAATTTTAGCAGCAGCGTTTCGTGCTATTTGGAAAATATATTAAACGATTCATTAGTTATAATTTTATACACAATTTGTTTATCTGGTCGATTATATCCGATGGTACGCATTCTGCATAAAATGACACGGTATATTATTCTTCTCTATAGTTTGAGAGGTGAAAATATGTAAACTTCCCTCTTCTAAAGAGATTTTAGTTTTTCACACCGTGTATATATAATATATATCTCAAAGTTTGCGGCTTCACATGTCCGTGATCGACGGTGATGAAATGAGTTTTAGATATACGTCGATCAATCATAATCGTCAAAAAGACGACGTTAACGATCGACTTTTCAAAGTTTTAATTTCGTTAACACGAGCAAAGCGCGTGTATTCGGGGCTTTATATTTTCACTTTGATCGCAAGATTATACATCTTAAAAAAAAAAAAAAAAAAAACAATTTACTAAATTTGACTGTCAATTCGTTTTCCCGCAGCATTCCCACAAGACTCCATCGATTTGATTTCGCTTTTATGCTCTACAAATTGTTCGCGACTAATTTGACAGGTGTCTCTCCCGCGTGCGCGCGCGCGCGCGCGCGCACGCAAGATTTTCAGCATGCTCGACCGGGCATGTTGAACTCTTCGAGTGTATCACGGTCTCATCTTCGCAGAAAGAACAGTGGCAGCTGTGATGGATGGACTTGGGTGTCCAATGTGATAGCGCAAATTTGCGCCCTCTTTCTTTTTCTCCATCTTGAATCTGACGCCGTAAGATCGAACGGAAATTTCTCGTCCCCCGTAGCGAAGAAGGAGCGAAAAATCCACTATTCGATGCGACATTGCGAAATGTCATTTTGTGTGCCAAACCTGTCTTCCCGCGTTACTAAAGTTCCATTCTCTTTCTCTTCTGGAACGGGCACTTTTCAAATACCGTGGGATATTGCCAACTGCTCTTATTATTATTTCCTTATCATTATTTCAGTCACGTTATTGTTACTTTTTGCTAATAATTTCGCATTCAGCTATCAATATTCAAAGTTTCTCTCCTTTGCCTTGTTAAGCCGATACATTATTTGAGTTTTTAACACGAAAAAAAAGGATAAAGAAATACTTTTTATACTTGAATGTTTTTTGATGTGTAAATTTTAATATAATACAACAAAATCGCGCCGTAATACTTTTGTCGCTGCTTCCTTTGCTACACGAATACGTTTGCTTTTTGCAATGCAAAGCGGCATCGAAACGGATAAACAAGTAACTCGTTAAAGTAACGCATGCTGAGATGACAAATATTGTGCGTGATGCGTTCACAGAAAAGTTTTCCACGCCATTCCTATTCATATAGGATCGCTATCCATGTTCGCTCGCTTTTCCGTCTCTATACGCTGCAGTTCGTCGCTTTTTCAAATGAGAACAATTATTTCTAATAGAATAGTGCGCGAAAGCATAATCCTCCTCGTAATTTCGCAGAGGAGATTGCGAACTGTGTTGATCCCATAAAAAAATATGTATAAATTTTCACCGCACATGTGTCCAGTATTCTCTAGAGATATGTATTGGATACAAATTGTGCTTGACTAAAGGGACATTTTTATTCCGGTCATTCGTCATCGTTATAAGAAAATCCATTGTAATGAAAAACAATGCAATTATGTCGTTCTAATTACAGTTAATTCCGACGGGACGCAGATAGCGATTTAATCCGCAACGCTTTTGTTGAACGCGTAGACTTTTAACTTTGTATTATATAATTCTTTTATGGCGTTTTTTAGTTCGTTAAATTATTTATTTATATGTAAATTTTTAATTCAGAAAATACACTTTGTTATGTAATATAGTAATTTAATGTAGTTTTGTATAATCGGTGTAAATTTTAATATAATACAACAAAATCGCGCCGTAATACTTTTGTCGCTGCTTCCTTTGCTACACGAATACGTTTGCTTTTTGCAATGCAAAGCGGCATCGAAACGGATAAACAAGTAACTCGTTAAAGTAACGCATGCTGAGATGACAAATATTGTGCGTGATGCGTTCACAGAAAAGTTTTCCACGCCATTCCTATTCATATAGGATCGCTATCCATGTTCGCTCGCTTTTCCGTCTCTATACGCTGCAGTTCGTCGCTTTTTCAAATGAGAACAATTATTTCTAATAGAATAGTGCGCGAAAGCATAATCCTCCTCGTAATTTCGCAGAGGAGATTGCGAACTGTGTTGATCCCATAAAAAAATATGTATAAATTTTCACCGCACATGTGTCCAGTATTCTCTAGAGATATGTATTGGATACAAATTGTGCTTGACTAAAGGGACATTTTTATTCCGGTCATTCGTCATCGTTATAAGAAAATCCATTGTAATGAAAAACAATGCAATTATGTCGTTCTAATTACAGTTAATTCCGACGGGACGCAGATAGCGATTTAATCCGCAACGCTTTTGTTGAACGCGTAGACTTTTAACTTTGTATTATATAATTCTTTTATGGCGTTTTTTAGTTCGTTAAATTATTTATTTATATGTAAATTTTTAATTCAGAAAATACACTTTGTTATGTAATATAGTAATTTAATGTAGTTTTTTATAATCGTTTATTTAGGCATTATTTGATTTCGAAGGAAAAACTTGGTTAAAGAATTGCAATTTTGTCATGTTTGGCAAAACGTTTTACAAAATCTGTGCCTCGAGATCTTGACCTCAAAGAATAATGAGAGCCATTCCTTTCAACTCATTTTCTTTCATGGCGCAATTGCAGACGCGGTCCGCCTGTTCCATTTGCGCATGCAAAAAATAAACAGCTATAACGAGAACGGGAAAGTTTTCAGTGTTGTAGCGCAGCTGCGTTCTTTAAAGCTCGCGGAGGACAATCTGAAAGTGCTAATTCCGTTTCTTTCTTCCCTTCTCTTATGTCGAGAGGACCTAACGCTTCTTCACTTAAAGCACGCTAGTTACATTCTTTTCTAGACTGCATGCATCGTATCGCCATAGAGACAAACCTTTGCGCTCGAATAAAATACGCATGCACGCGAAATTGCGTACGTTGTATTATGCACATATGTACGCGAAATTCCGCGAATTCGCAATTCCCACGGGACAGAGATGTGCGGCAGACGACTTATGCAATTTGTAAATTGACGCGCGAACCATGACGCGTCCTTCTTCCCTCGCGCGGATTCCGCGCGATATCAAGAATTCCGAAGTACGTATTTTGCATAAATTTCAGGCACAGACTGTATCTTAAACAGCCGTTTACATTTTCCCTCCCTCGTGCGCGCGCGTACATACATTCGCTTCTCCGGCTGCCCTATCTCCGGTCTTTTCAACGCATTCGTTTTGCATGCGCTCATTTCTTTTGCATGCAACCGACTTTTTCCTTAAGGATAGACCCGGACTCCGTGAAAGACGCTTTTCCCATCTTGCCGACCATGCTCTTTAACGAACCGAATTTTCTTCAAAGAAAAAAAAAAAGAAAAAAAGAGAAGTAACATTTGGTACGATTCATGTGAATTTATTTAATAAAAATATAGATTTGATAGACTCAAAGTGTACGATGTTTAATTTTCAGATGATTTTCGCTAGTCTTATTGTTAGTTTCATTTCGAGAGGTTGAAAACGTTCGCTGAAAAATTATTGAAACTTTTACACGCCATTACTTGTCGAGGAAGAAAAGAACCAAACTTATGAACGAGAAATATTAAGTGACATCCATTAATATTAAAGATCTTGTCATTCGCGACGAGAAGATCGGTCGCATTCATATTCTCCATTGGCTGAGAAAACTTTCAGGCCACAAAAGCACGATGCTCTTCGATGTTTACATTTTCAATAACAAACGCGACGAGAACTTGGAAGAAGAAATTTCGTAAAAAAGTGAACGGTCGAAGGTAGACGGTGTATCTTTGCGAAAAGTTAAAGATTGCATCGCAACGTGAATGGTAAGCTTTATTCGCGGAGAAAATTTCGAGATTCGTCGACCTGCGCTCGCTCATCAAGGACGGAGATTACACGTTTTTGTTCCTATACTATGTAAGGAAGATTCGAAATATCCTCGAAATGCGTGACGAGCAAGGGAGAATAAAAAACAGAAACGAATGGGAGGCCCGAATGATGCATTGTCCCTTGCTATTGTCCTCTTCCTCCTCGCGAAACGTTCTTTCCACTTTCCTGCATCTTTTACTCCCGAATCAGAGAAAGCTTCTATCCTGGCACCAAGTCATCCTATTGTCACCTCGTAAACAATTTGCTAGCGTATCATCCGGCAGCACAACTGCTTTCTTGGATAGAAAGAAAAAAAAAAATATTAAGCCCAGATTTAAGTTCGTAGATTTTCTTGCATATTATTTTCTCGTTTGCGTAACGATATAGTTATCGTGATATTGATGTATATGTATATAGCATATTATCGGCTCAAAGTTTGATCAAAGTTTAATGAGTAGTGCCCGTAGTGTTAATAGTAACCTAATTACAATGTTCAAGCTTAACTTAACAGAAATAGATGCCGCGTTTCAATGTAACATCGCGTGCAAAATTAGCTATACTAGATACGCCAATGCAGTATTTATTCGGAAAAATCATGAATATTTACCTGGAAAGTATAATTTCTATAATATCTAGAGTTTCATGATAATTTGATATTTGATTTGTAAGAGCATGTGAAACATGTTTGATTTTAGACGCGAAATCGCATCGTTTATCTTAGTTGCAATCTGTAATTTCCTCGCAATAATTTGGCATCAATTGCGCGCTCCAGTTGTCAGACGCGGCGGTCTGGTCGAAGATGGTAGCATGATCCGCGATGCGTAATTCTCCGCTTGATTTTAAGCTAAATTACATTAACGGAATAAATGGAGCGCCAAAGACACCGCGTTAATCTCGTCGCTCGCCGAAGTTACAGCGACATCGGCAAGATCTCCTCGAGAGCGCTCGTTCTCGACTTGACGTACGTTATATTCGTGCGACGCAGGGTTGAATCCGTAGTACTATTAAACGTTGGATGCTATATCGAGATCTTCTCGACTAGTACCGGGGATGTTACGGGAAAATGCGTCGTCGTGAGTAGAAAAACAGATTCTGAGTCGGAATGCACTCTACGTCGATTGACGCGACGCTGAAAAGAAGAATTGAAATTTTCCGAGCGAAAATCTTCTCGAGCGAGTCGCGCCAACTCGTTTTCCACGCGATCGATACGCAAATCGTGTATATATATATATATAATACATATATATGCACGCACGTGCATACAGGTGAGAGAGACAAGGAAGGAAGAGACAAAATTTCGAATTTGACTCCCGCGGAAGCCACCTCCCTTTCGAGAATTTGACTTCGAGATGTTGACGTTTTCTCCCAACATTTCTCGCAGTTCTGCAGAAGCTTCGATGATAACTTTAAATATTTGAAGATCCGTGCTTTTCTCGCGTGAGGTTTTACTTTAGGACACTCGGATGTTTATTCGACACGAAAGTTTTCACAAAGGTCCTCCTCCTCACCAATCTCCTCGCGCTTTCGGAAGAGGAGACGAGAGATGCTTTTGTTAACGACGTGAATCGAAGGAGTACTTCCGATGGACTGCTTCTTGTGTCTTTCGCGATACCACGTTCAAATAGACGCCGAATAAAAGTCGACTAAGCTACGCTGATCTCTTTATATTTTCGCAGAAAATGCACGCGCGATATCTTATGCTAGTATAAATCTCACGCTGCATTAAAGACGATCGCAAACAACGTAACTCTAAAGTAAACGCATATAAAGAAAAAGGGGAAATAAGGGAGAAAAAAAGAAAATGAAATACGATACCTGACTGGGAAATTATTTTTTTTTTTTTTTTATTTTATAAAAGATAGAAAAGATGTTGAACAAAAATATTTCTTTCACATGCAAAATATATACTCTGTAACTTGGATTTAAATTATTAACTATGCAAGGACGTAAAACACAGCTGAAATAAAAGTTGCCGAAACGAAATATTTCTTCTGCAAAATTAATAGTAAAATCATGAAATTTATAACGTTATTTGCCGTTTCTCTGTCCATTCAAGTGAATAATCTTTGAATTCCTCTTTCCGAATTATAGAACTCGATAAATAGTCGCTGAAACGAGGAACAGCAGAAAGAAAAGTGCCGATGTGTCAATTCAATAGATAAATCTATAATAGAAAATTTGATAAATTCACCGGTAATTTAGCGATGGAAAATGAAAGGAAAAAAAGAAAGACGGGAAATTCAATTACGCAAATTCAAGCTCGTCGACGTTGTAGTGAACGCGAAAACGATGCGGAAGGAGCATGTACATCCCGTGAGATTAGCAAAATTTACCGTGAAATGCAGCGTGGCTGATAAGCTAAGTATTCGCCTCGGAATACCTCGGGCAAAATCGACGAAGGGGAGAGAGGATTCAGAAGCGTCGCGTGAAATTACAAGTGCTCGCCGCGGATGACGTTCGTTTCAAACGAGACGCGATATCGGGAGGCGCTCATCATTTTTTCTACGCTCTCGAGCGCGACTAACGTACGAGTTGCTGGCAGATCCGCGGGATGAATAGTCGGCTTGGAGAGGAAATTTCATCGAGTTCTCGGCATAATTCCCATCCGACTAACATCGCAAAGCTTTGCCAGAAAGGGAGAAAAAGAGAGTAAGAGAGAGATTCTCCTCCGCTTTTCATCCTTCACCGCCCATACTTTACAATCGTGATTCTCTCCGGTGGAGGGAAATTAATGCCATTCACGAGTGTATAGAGCAACAGAATGTGATATTTTGCCGTTTCTATCCCGGAAATATCGTACGTATTTTGTTTTTAATTTGCGAGCACACGACGCGCGCGTTCTTGACGAATTGGCTTACCGACATTTGCTGGAATTTTGTAGAATTTCCCTTACATCCTCGATGATGATGCCGTTGCAGTAACTTTTTTTCTCGGCTTCTTTGTCGTAGATTATATCGTTCCCAAGTAAATTTGCTAAGGATATTACATTTTCATATGCAAACAAGGGGGCGTCGCGCGCCGCTCCGCGCGCGTTTGTCTCAAGCTGGCTTTATTCCGTGGAAAATTTCCTGTTTACAACCTCGCGGGAAAAAAAGCTGGGTACCCTTTGATCTCGCCCCGTAGCCACGATCTACTTTTCCATGACTTTCCGGTCTCCATACCGGAATTTTCTTTCCTAATCTCATATCGGCGAAAGCGCGCGCGATGCACAAAATGTGCATTAACAACAAAAAGATAGTCACAAAATTCTGTTTTGTACTAATTTGTTTATGCGATATATAATCAACAAAGGACGAAACGGAATAAAGTTTTGTCGCATGAATTTTACAAAAAAAACTCCCACTGATCAAACGCAATTTTCATTAACAGAGCTATGCCGTGTTATACGATATTAATTGGATCTGCAAAATGCGTTGCTTTAGTAATTATAACCGGTAATTAAAACGCGTGCCATAAAATTCACAGGATTTACACGAGCGTCCCGCCAATACGCGCTTGATTAATTAGAAGAGATTTCCGTCACAAACATTTTCAATCGTGCGCAACGCAACGAAACGCTCGCATTTCGTATCGCTTTTGTACGCCAATCGCTCGCATCTCTCTCATCGAGAATTTTCTGCCGACCTTGCCATAAGTCTTCCTTACGAAAATTCCGCGCTCGGATAGTACGGGGTTTGCATCCCGGAAGATTCAAAGAGTTAGAGAATGATGTTCTCGGTCTCACCGTTCGGAGGGATCAGCAGATATCACTCGACGGTCCTTGGGGAGCGATGGGGAGAGATGAGAGTGATGAAGAGAGTTTTTCCACAGATTCGGAAGATAGAAAAATATAGATGGAAACAGCGGCTCCAACATGATTACGATTATCTCATAGGGAGGCCCGTAGGCAACATCGTGTAGGTGTAGAGTGCCATTAGAAACGGGTATGGAAAGTAACATTGGGGCGTACACCGGCCGCGCTGTGTTCACGTCAGTGAGTTTCAGACCGGAAAATGTAGTCGCCATTAGCGCTAATACTTTGGCGAAGACGTGGGGCGTGCCGGGCGTGCATTCGCGGGACCGGCTCTTGCGGCAGCAATACAGCAGGAGAGAGCAGGGGAAAATAGGTTCGCCACCGCGCTTCCGTTGCTTTCCGTTGCAAGTATGCGCCGAGTAGTGCGTATATTACGAGACCGAGACTATCCCCCTTTTGCCGAGAGGTAATTCCGTTTCGCATGACCGCTGAATGTAGTCTGGGAACCGAGAGCTCGCTTTTCGTGGAGTATAAGAGATGGCTTAGGCCAATAGCATGCTAAGCTACGTCGGGCAAATTTGTTAATGAGTAATACAATATCTTTCTTATTAAGTAGTGTATATTAAATAAGTTTATTAAATAAACTTTGCGTAATTAAACGTCAAATTAGAGTGTTGTAATAAATTACGATATTAAATAAAGAATACAACAAAGCTTTATTTTAGCTATATTTTCACGTCCAAATAAAGTTTTCTACATTTTTGATAGCTTAAGTTAAATTAATGCATAATTATATTAAGACAAAAGAAATGTATAAATAAAAATCGACAAATCTTGAGCACTATGTATAAAAGATATTTATAGTCAGCATTTAAGATGAATTAATAGTCATGTAGCGTGAGGTTAAGACGTTCTTCAAAATATCGCCTCAAGTTGCCTTTCGTCGAGCTCGTCTTAAATTATGGCAAGCTTATTTGCTCTGACAACCGGAAAACAAGGTTTCACGGTAGCGTCTTAAAAACATAGCATAGAAACAGATCAGGCTTACTGTTAAACATCAAAGTTGCAAATCATCTCAAGTCTTGCATCAAAAACTAAACAACAAAAACTCAAGAATCCTCCTCTCTTATGTTTATATAATTTTGAAAGACATACAATTCTATTTCCATCTATCTTATAGAGAGGAACATTAATAATATATGTAAATAAATAATGATTTCACTCCGCAAAATTTTTCAAACATATTAAATGCAAAGATACAGTAATTACAACACTAATTTTTCGCTCTCTCTCTCTCTCTCTCTCTTATGTATTAATTATTAAAATCTTATTAAAAATTTATTTGTTTGCTTATGTATTACATTCTTTATTATTAGACATGTTTCTCTCTTTGTAATATCAGAATTATATGAATTTCGAGACTGTATAAACGTGAGGAGAGAAGAGGGCTCTTGAATCTCTATTCAGTCCGAAACATCAGTGGCGGCGGCAGCCTATCTCGCGCAAAGCGTCCCTGCCAGCATTCCTAGGAGCTTAGTCTGTACAGCTTAGTTATCGAGATATACAGTGCCAAACAGAGCTCCAACAACATATATACAAGCGGGGAGAGAGAGAGAGAGAGAAACATCGGCACGAGAAACACATTCCAGCCAGAGTGAGAGGTGACCCGAGGGTTTCGGATTCCATTGACATTTCCATCGCACGGATAGCTCCGTTAGAGCACTTCGTCGCCCTTGTCGTTGGCGTTGTCATCGTTTGTGCCTCGGCCGCGACAACAGCCGCAGAGATGAGAAGGGGCGCGTGTCGGAAGGAGCAGGCCTTAAAGGTCTGAGGGAACGATATCCGAAAGCAAAAAGCCACTACTGGCAACTAAAGAGAGAAAGAGGGAGAGTGAGAGAGGAAAGTCATCAAGGCCATGCGCTAAGTCGTGCAATTGGTCGGTTTAGTGTTGGCTGTCAGACGCGCCACGGAGGAAAAGGTGAAGCGGGAGATGCACCAAAGAAAGTTGGCAGCGAAAACGATTTCAGCTCTTAAAAGTCGTTAATTACTCTGCTTGCTCGAGGCAAGGAGACCGCCGCGCGAGAGGAGGCCAAGCTAGGGTTTTTACGAGCGTCGACGTAACACGTCTCATCGATCTGAAAAAAAAAAAAAGTTTACAGTCGACGCGAAGCCGAGGAAATACGCGAATAAGCGCGCGTATGCACGTACACACACACGAACGTCAGCTTATACACATACATCAACGAAGTAATCTTCTCATTCTTCGACGCGCTCGTCTGTGAAGTTACG
This sequence comes from Formica exsecta, assembly GCF_003651465.1. NCBI lineage: Eukaryota > Metazoa > Arthropoda > Insecta > Hymenoptera > Formicidae > Formica > Formica exsecta. Next base: position 778,468 of record NW_021849640.1, on the reverse strand, counting down.
GCCGCTCGTTGACCGATTTTTCAGTAACGATCAGGCGCGCGCAGCTCAACGACGGATGTGTGGCTGACTGTAAACCAGCTTCGAAACTTTTTTTTTTATCTTTTTTTTTTTACGCGCTCCCGTTGTAACGCTGTGACGCTTGTTATTTTTCCTTCAACACCCAATCGCAGAATAATACGTGATTTTACGCGCTGGACAATGCTCTACGATTTATAGCGCTCATTTGACGATAATCGTTTATCTTTTGAATTATATAGAAATTTTACAGAGAATATCTCAGCGGTAATTTCTCTCTAGTATTCGTTTTATTTTACAGATCTTTTATCTTTTTCTCGATTTCGAAACTCTCGAGATTTTTCCGGTGAAAAATCTCGCGAATCTATAAATGCTTGCAAAATTGCAAGATCCTATTATTCTTCTATGCCCTTTATCGAGTACTCGAGTATACACATAAAGGTATGGTTCGTGGCTCTCGGGAAATCTTAAGTCTTTTAAAGGCAGAAAGCGCTTCTATTTTAAAGCTCATAGCTTCGACGTTTGACGATCGTTAAAACTTTACAGAATTGTTCGAAACTTTATCAACTGTCGCTTATATATATCTCGGGAGCACCTATTATAACAATATCTGCCATTGTTACGAGAATGTATTTAAGCTATCTAACGATTTCACAAAAGAACTCGTTAAAATGATGAACGTGTGTTATTTAGATCATTTCATCGGCCACTAATTATAACGTAATTCTATCGATGCTCTTTATACTCGCAGGCGTACCGCACGATTTTCATACTTGAGGTATCGCGTGCGACTGTATAATTAGGAACAAACGTGCAGTTAAAGACAATTGGAAGGAAGAAACTTGTTATAGCTTCCGTTGCGAGGGCGCCGGACTAATAGCGGTATCGTCCCTCAACTATTACGATTATACGTTTGTTTGAGTGAATCTGTCTGTAAACGAGGAGCATCCTGAGACTTATAGAAAAACTTTCCGTGTCTAAATAGACTAAAAAAATCAATCGCCAAGCGAATTAAAGAGCCGGGAAGAAAAAGCAGTTAGTTCGAAAACGTAAACTTTTCGTTGGCAAGAAGGAAGCTACTGTTAAAGTATAACCAATTGAAAGTTTCGCATAACGGGAGAGCTAATTATTTTAAAACGAAAAGAATCTTTGTGTTTTATAAAAATATGATAATAGAATAACTTTTTTTGTAATGAAGATAATCGAGATTTTTTTTACAGATTTTATATAAAGTTATAGTAAAAAAGCTGCATCGTTTGTTGTATCTGAATACTTATTTTTATTATTGTAATTTGTATTGGACGCTTCTACACATCCAAATGTAACAGGAATTGAATTTGAAAAAATTCTCTCGTCCAAAGGAGGGTCAACTGTGTGAGAGTTCACCTCTTGTACGATGTAACCCTTTAAAAGTTATGAGTGAAAACGAGCAAATAGAAAGCCGAAGAAGGGCCTATGTAGATCGCGATCAAACGCATCCCGCGAATCCCGGGCACAGCCCGAAACCCATTTCCATAGAAAATCGACGTTAAGTCAATTCCCACGAATATGCGACCGGGCGGAAAAACGATCGGCGCAGCCGTCGCCCGGAAGCATTACGCCGATCTATATATGATCAAACACGTTCACGAGGTATTGGATGTCATTTCCATAATTATTGCGTTAATTATTAGGTATTTTTTGCAAACGGAATTCGAAACATAGATATACGCCTCGAGATATATACGAGATATATTTTACACAAGCGTTTTTATTATTTAACTCACCGCCACTCGAAGGTTCTTTTTAGCATTTATATCCTTCTTATTCCCATTCAACTCAATGATCCGCGATCGATATCGTCCGATCTTGTGAAACACCGACGACGGTGAATGTGTGTAGATTCGGTCGGTTCTATGAGCTGCTTGTAGTCCGCGCCAGGCCCGGCATTCCCTCAGATGCATATCCCTCTCCTCTCGAATACTCGACCCCGGATATTTGCATAGCCACGTGTATTTCGCCCTGAAAGAGCTTTCCGCCCGACTGATCCTTGCCGTCTCCCGACCACCCGACGTCTTTTTCCCCGTTCGTATCCGCGATGATGAAATCTTCCGTGTTACTGCGCCGTAAAAGCGAAATGAAACTATCGAATTTTTTCGCGAACTTTGCGCGCCCGGACGCGAGATGGAGAGAGAAAGAGCTAAAGCCAAAGCTAGTTCGTCGTTGTCGCCGGTTGCAATACCTATTTCTTCCTCTCCCCCCCCCCCCCCCCCCCCGGAGATGCAATCTCGCATACGCCTCTCATGAATTCCACCTTCGCCCTCGTCGCGATGTCGACTTACGTCGAGATTGTTTTAAACGCGAACACGTTATATGTCGCGTACAATGTATAATGCTGGAGTTACAATGTTGGCTTATTCGAAGCCAGTTTGTGAATTTTGTGTTCCCGCACACGCGCCGCATATAAGTCATCTTTTGTATCGCGTCGTATTTCCGTCTCGCCCTTTTGTCATTCTGTATGACGAGAATGCGAGAAAAGACGCGAGACTGTACGCGATCCTTTTTCATCTTCTCATCTATGTTGTATACATTACTCGATTAGCAAACGAATAATTTTTATGTAGAATGTTACGAAAATATTTCAACATCATTTACAGCTATTTAGACAAAGTTCAAAAATAATTTATATATGGAGCTATGCTATCTGGGTCTGAGTAGCAAGGTAGCGAAGGGCGCGGGGGTGGGCTCGAACATTGAAAAGTCTCTGTGATTCGACGAAATTGATTAGTCCAACGCGACGTTCTCGCGTATTTATGCAGGCCGTCTAGTCGTTTCCGCTCGTGATTTCAGTTTGCATACGAGCCGGGCTAATGCGCGTACAAACGCGGGCCAGATTATTCGCTCGTGACGATTAACAATACCGGACGGGCTCGTCCTTCGGGGCCGACGAGCCCGAAGAGTCGCTTACGTCGCCCGGCATTCATCGTTCCCTCCGATCCCAGATTGATGGAATGTCATTGATGGAATGTCGTATGACGCGACCCGGATATCGATCGCGATGTGCGAAATGCGTAAAATTTCGTACTCTATGCTACGGGACGGATTAACGTCACTTCTAATCTATAAGATGGAGTATCAGACAATTTTCGACGTTTAATAAAATCATGTTTTCGAATCGTTTAATTGGTTTTTTTTTTTTTTTTTTTTTTTTTTTTTTTTTGCGATATAACATGATATTTTAAATGATGTTTTATATCTTTTTTTATTTGATCTATATTTTTTATTGTGTTACTCTCTTTAATCTAAATGTCAAATTGTCCAGTTTTACATGAGATTCCTAAAATATATGTTCAATATAAATTTATTATTCATAGAGTTTCCTTCGAGAAAATTCAAATGTCAAGTGATACTAAGATTAAAATAGGAATGCTCTTTAGTTAAAATGTGAAAAGTTCAGTAATGCTCTTTTCGTTCTTATTACGCGCAACTGAATGTACATACTATGATCTTTATATCCCTTTATCCTTAGATGCTGATGTTACATCGTCACAGTCATCGTTACCGCCAGGCAGTCGAAAGCATTGAACTCGCATTTGAATTTTAAACGCTATTCGTCGATCCTCGAGGATCGATTGTTGGCCCCTTGATGACCTCTCGTTCGCATTAAGTTGAATAATTCTCGAAAAGAAGGACATTTCTTTCTCAAGCTGTTCATACATTTCCTTTTTACGTTAATCCTTTCAATCTGAAATACTTTTTATATACGATAAAATTACATTATATATATATATATATATTATTAATTATCATATATTACAAATTATCATATATATATTATTTAATCAATATATCTTTATTAATAAAACTCACGCTCGTTCAATTAATAGTATCACAAAATACGTAACGATAATAATAGGATTATATATTTCATATGTCAAATAACGATGAGACATAAAATCGACAATTTAACGCGACGTTTATTAAATTACACAGATATTGCGACTAGCTTTTTGATTTTTGACGGCGCATAATAAATATCGTCTCTTTTTAGATTAGACGAGATCTGTCTAATTCGTACACTGAGACGCACGGCGAGCCAAAATCCTGAAATTTGGAACGCATTTGCGGTTAATCAGCCGTAATGTAATTAGGATGAAGCATCGTGTTCCACTACTGAGAATCATGATTTTCGAACCGGATATGCATCCCTGATGAATGCGTTTATATCCCGCGCACGTTAATTAACCTGCTCGACCAGCCGGCTGTCTTGTAATTTTGCAAAACACGTGCTCTTAATTATTAAGCGACTAATCTCGTGGAAACTCGTCGTTAATTAACATACTATTATCTGGATTGTTGGATGTGAGATTGTTGGAACGATCTATTTTTACACGACTCGTACAGATCGCTACGATGTTATACGCCAATCTCTTGCCTTATGTTTACACGAGTTATGAAAATCTAAATTTAAAATATCTAAATATTGATAAAGTGTGCAAATACAAAAAAAAAAAAAAAAAATTGTGTTAAATTCTTCTGTCTTAAAACTAAGAGACAAAATTTTACAAATTGTTATAAAAATACAGTCGTGTTTTTAATTATCGCGAATAAAGAATAATTCGCGACATAATAATATATGTAATCCTTAGCTTATTTTTAAAGAAAAAGTGCAATAAATGAAGACCGCAAATTATCGCAAAAAACTCAGTAACATTCCGACAGAGGACTGACAATGAGAAGAGGGAATAAATCGCGCTGACGTTTCCGCGAGTACCTAACTATCGGCCATTCATTACGGCAGCCGCTTCAGTGGCTCGGAGCCGAACTGGCGTTCCCGCAATTCATACTGTGACATGATGCTTGATAACAAAGGAGGCCCGGGGATCTTCCTCCTTATTAATAGACGACCGAGTCTACCATAACTAAGGGCGCGGAATAGTTAAAACCACCCACTCTTGCCGCTAAACGAAGACCGAGAATAATGTATGACGAGGGTTGTTCTCTGGCTTTAAGCTTGTGCTCGATCCCGGAGTGAGGAAAGCGGCAGCGCAATAATTAGTAGTGCATCGCACAATGACGTGTATGTGTGCGCATATACGCGTGCGTTAATCCCAAACTTGTCATTAGCACATGAATCATCGACGGATGACGCGATTAATTATGACACTAGAAAGCACTACGATTAATCTCCCGAATTCGCTGTTTGATCCCTGCGCGATGCGTTACTCACATGCGACAGAAAGAAGGGCACTTCCGTTTTTTATGACGCTTTTGCGACACGTTATGATCGATTGTGACGCATCACGTTCATCAACTGCGAAAAGAGGTCGGCACATATTGACTTTTGCTCACTTCGAATCGCTTTTCGACATCATACTTCGAGCTCTGATCATGCTTATCTTCCAACTGTGATCTCCACTTTAATGCCACTAGACTTACACGAGCCGCGTTATATGCAATTAAATTAATTCTCCACGCCTGCGAATGTAATATGATCTTTCAAAGCGATAACTAATACTTTATTAATACGTTATTAATTAATTAGGCTACTCCGGCTTGAACACAATTAATTATATTGATACGTCAAAAAGTTTCTGTGTAATTTATATAAATATTACGCTGCAGAAGCGATGGACTATCGATAAAAAAGGAAAATCTTTTTCGCCTTTTATAAATAAGTATAGGTATCGTACATCCGTACACACACTCACACACACGGTACAATGAAGTTGTTCGCGGACTCTAAAAGTAATTTGCCAGGAAAGATATAGTACACGTGATTTGTCGAGTCAGTCCGCTCGTTTATATAAACACGGACCATTGCGGGAAGCGGCACTTTCTCAGCGTCGCTCTTTCGCAGAGGAGACTTACGACCCATCGGACTATCGCGACGCGCGTTTATCTCGCAATCGCCCATCGGCAAAAATATCAGCTACTGACCAAAATAAAAATAAGACTCAACTGTGGAGAGAGAAACTCACCTGCTACATCGCCACCCGCGAAGAGGACCTCGCTCTCCCCCGCGCACGTAGCACTAACTGATAACAGGCGTGAATCGCTGCTCACTGATCACTTGTCAAACACGCCGGTCCCCCATACGGAGCGCTCACAACACTTGTCAATCGTGTCCTTTATCATCCCGGATGCGCGAACGAGTCGCTCGACGAAATCGTCGGAATCTCGTCGATCCCTTGGCAATACTACTCGCGAGGAAAATCCATTGGCGATTGATCCTGGCTCTCGTTCACGGCGGGATGCCGCAATCGCCGAGAAAGGAGGATAACGAAAGGGAGAGAGGAAGAGAGAGAGAGAGGGAATAGATGATAGTCGCGCGCGCGGCAAAGGCGCGTGCGGTCCGGACGCGGAACGTGAATGCCGCTTGGTAGAAGCGACTGAACCTCCGCCAGGCCGGCGGAGCGCGCAGGTCCTACGGAACGTCCTACGTCGAGCTCCGGTGGCAGAGCCCCACGGACAGGTTACTCGTCTCGCTCGGCGAGGGAAAATACCGCCGCCATACAACAACCCTGTATACAAGTGTCCCTGACAATTCGTCGCTTAATACGTTCATCCTGAACCTGGGGGTCACACGAATCAAACGAGAAACGGAAACACGTACATGTGAGAATTTTGGGGACGATCGGATGAATAGATAGTTAGCGCGTGTTCATGAAAATAAAATTCTTTTGAGGAATTATTTTAATTTTTTTGTGACAGCACAGGAAAATGCGCCCGTTCAATTTGCATCTTTGTTGTATACGAAAATATTTTTTTATGTAATAGATTATATAATACATATTTATGTAATATGTATTTAAGATTACGTGTTATTTTCGTATCTTATGGAATATAATTGAAATGAATTGTGAGTAGAAATCTCTCTCATTTTATCTAAAGTTTATGAATTCTGTATTGAAGTAAAAACGATATTGAATTGTTTATTGAACAAAGTTAATACAAAATGAATTAAAAATAAAAATAGATAAAATTTAAGAATGATAAATTGATAATGGAAAAGAATCTCTTATACAAGAGTGTAGAACAGTATGTGAAAGAGCGATAAGATATACTATTATAATAGGATTTCTAGTGGATATATATATTAATTGGTAAATCTGGGAAAGATTTAATTATGTAATTGATTTTGTGACGTTGAAAATAGTAATGGATTAAGTTTTGCTTTTTCTGAATAAAGACTTATAAAATAAATTCTGTTGTAGAATTTCCGAGCTTTATGGATTTTCAATTTAATTAATTATTGCATATAACAATCGGTGACAGATGTTACGGTTGACGGTCGATGTAATAACGAATATCACGCGATGGAGAGAAGTTCGTTCGGCGTACATTTCACGAAACCCGTCCTGATACCTCTATCTCTCTTTTCCGGGACTTCGGCGTCGAAACGCCGAAAGCGGTTTCTATAAAATATTGCAGGTAACGCTGCCATTTTTCTGGACATCCAATTATATCCAGCACGCATTCATCGCGAGATTTTCGTGCTCTCCGTGATTATCGCGTTTCTACGAACGTTCTGGAAAAATTCTTCGCAATTAGTCAGTCGATCGATATCGCGATTGCCGCCCATTTGCAAAGATATGAAAACAAAATCGCGCTGGTGCGTTAAAAAAGAAAAAAAAAAAAAAAAGAAAAAGAAAAGAAAAAAAGTTATTCTCCAATCTGCAGTGTTCGATGTGCTCATATATCGGAGGCGGTTCACGAAACGCTGCGTAAATTTCGCATAAATAAATTAACCGTTTCGAATTGGTTCATTTATTTACGTGTATATCCCCCACCCCGTAAAACTCTCGAGGAGCTTATTACTGGCTAATACTACTTTGCTCCTTATTTATGGCCGGACAACGGCGCGGCGCGCGCCGCGCTTGTGTAATACGTGTGGCTTGCGAATATCGAGTTGCAGCGATTCACCATGCATAATATTAGCACGATATTATAGTTCCGTCGTGGATTACGGGAGGGACCGAGTCGAATACCAAATAAGGATTTTACGACTGTCTAGGAAATCCGTGATTAGGTTCTCAACTATGCGAGCTGAGTCGTGCGATGTAACCATCACTTGCACGCGTTCGAGCATTCGTAGCTCATCGACATGCTGGTGGCTTCCTATCCGAATATATTGATCCAAGATGAAAATGAAGCCCCAATCTATTGTTTTAGCGGAGAATATATTATAAACTGAAAGTATATATAATGTTTAAACTTTGCTATGGAAATATCGCAGAATCTGTTTCTAAAGTATAAAATACGTCATCCAGGGAGAGAATAATCCTGTACATATTCTGTCTGGATCAAGATGTATATACGTTTTTATTATATCTATTATTATATCTATTATTATATCTATAGCTGACTGTTGAATTAAAAGTTAATCGAGTCGGAAGTAAATTACGTTAAATCGCTGGTGAATTTCTTTTGTGGCAAAACCAGAGACGAGCTTATAAAAATGGTAAAGTCTTTATTCCTACAATTTGTGTTCGTGGCATACGCGTACCGTTCGCATTTAGATTCCGTGCCAGAATTCACTTTGCGAGTCTCATTCCATGTTCTTTACTTCCGTCCAAAGTAAAATAGGGAGAAAAGGAATTTACAAAATTCACGACAACGGAACTATTGTTCGTTGAGTCCATTTCATCATACGCAGCTTATCGATGCAAGATATAATAAATGAAGATATCCATTTATTGATCACGCGAATAAATCAGCGATATATCTTTGATTGAAATGTTAAGACTACTCTTTTATATTTATATACATATGCTTTAATAAATAATTATTCTGTTTATTATTCTAATTTACATTGATATAATACATTGTTGAAACTTAGGAAAATCGTATTAAATATAAATATAAAACACAACTAAGTTTTCAAAATATTAATACTTAATATCTTGTATACATATTTACCTTATTATTTATTTAACCTACTTAAATACGTATTTGCTTAATTTATATCATCAACATACATAAACTTACTGTGATACTATAAATTAATTCTTACATTAATACTTTGTCTGAAATATAAATGTTCGAGACACACAAAGGATGAAAGGTTTTGTGGAATACGAGCGGAAGAATATTCTCAATTTCGTACGCTGTAAAAATATGGTTCATATGAAAATTTCAATAGTCGTTCTGTCTGATAATTGGACAGCGGAAGCATTTCGCGCGGAAATCACCAAAAAATTGCGGAGAATACGGCATGATCTTACAATCCGTCGATTTTGCGCGAGGGTTATTTCAGCCACTGCTCATTATTGGAGTTTCGTCAAGTTCGGATACTTATTTAATAAAATTATTTCGGTGAGTGCCGAGCAAATTTCGTCGCGCCCTGGAGGCGTCGGTTTCTTGTTTCGCGGTTAAACGGTTTCCTTGTGACAGTTCCAGAATCACGTTTATCGATTCGCGTTTGCGCGTTTACGTTTTTTTTTTGCGTATGATTTATTAATGCACGTACCAACACGAGGCGTTTTGCATGATACTTCGTCTCAATTAACGTCACCTGCTTTCGCGGTAGCGGTTTTAAAAATGATCGAAATGGACAGTCATTTAGGGCGCCGAAAAAAGTGAAGCATTGGTTGCGTATCTCATAGCAATAATTAGAACATTTTTATAAAATAACATTTGAAAGTAAAGAAAGAAGCGTATCGATAAAAGTTTCAAATATGCATCATGCGTGATGCTGGAGAAATGTATGCCCGGGTAATAAAATTGAGATCCTTATTGAAAGAGAACGATCATTATCGCACAGTGTCGGAACACGCGACGGCACTCTAATGATTTTACGTATGTCGTCGACTCACAGGTTTCGCATGCTTCGCGCGTGTCGCAATTAAAACGTAACGATCTGCCGTCGTGCACATAAAGATTCAACCGGACGTGTCATGTACGCTGTTACGTCTGCTGTCGATAATGTCATCTGTTTTAGTTTCCGGAACGATGAAAGAGATCCGTCTGTGAGCGTCTCGTGTAATAATTACAAATACACGGAGAGGATGATCATCCATTTCTATCCGCGCATTAAGCTTTAATAATATAGTCTCTGATTTGTAATCGCTTATTATATAAATCGATTAATAAAAAAATAATCTTTTTTACAGATATTTCTGGAAGGAAAGGGAAGGGAATAAGAAGTCGTCGATGTCACCCTATGCGGGGTAAGAATTCAAAAATTCTATTAAATGAATTTACAAAATACTTATTTTATACAAAATTATATTTTTAATGTTTTTAATTATTATACAATGCGTGTAAAAAGAAGTTGGACTATGAATTATAGAAAAAAGTTTAAAGACACAAAGAGATGGTTTATAAAAGTTTAAGGAGGACTACCTTCTAATTTCGCAAGAAAATAGCGCAAACTTTTTTCTTAAATTTACGGTAGGAGCAACCGCGTGCGCCAAATATATGCCACTTCTTTGCAATAAATGTCTCACTTTCGAATACTTTTGCTCGCGCATGCCGTGGACGGCCCTGGTTTATTTACGACGGTTGCGCCGATAATTCGTCATGCTACGTCGCAGCGCAAGTCTGTGAGCGAACAATTAAAACGATTTTGCTCGCGTGTCTGCAAGCGCAGCAATTGCAGCGCAATCATTGTCGCGTTCACCTACGGTTAAATTGCAAGCCGCCTCTCCGGGACACATTCTGACTGAATTCGACTGCAGTATTCGCGGCGCGGGACTTTCGACACGATCCACCGATTTTGCCATGCGCTGCAATTACATCCGAAGCGGTTGACGATACGCCCGCCCCGAGTGCAGGGGCACGACGAGAATGGGGGCGAGAGGCGACGGCGGCGATTGCCACTTTTCGAATTATTATTACGTGCCTGCCTTCGGCCCGGGAACACTCGTGACACGTGCGCTCGTTGCGCTCGAAACACGTGCGACCTACTACCCACCGTTTACTTACTCGCACCGACCGACGATGGCGAATATACATGTATTTCGTACAGAAGGTCTGCTGTGTCGCTCGAAACAAACAAAATTTCCGCTCGTTATTCCCGTTATAAATACCGGCTCGGTTAGAAATTTCGACCTCAGCTTGGTATACATATAATGACAAATTCTTAGAATTTATCTTAAAAAATTCTTTGTTCTGCAGATTTCTTATGTTTCGCAATTTTCTTAGTTTGCGAGATTTTAGTGCGAAATACTACTAGTGGCTAGTAATGCGCTTCAAACAGATTTTGCCGATGCCTAGAATTTGGATACAAATACGCCACGTAACCGTCTAATCTGATAATCATGGACGTGATTATTTTATCGATGAAGGATGGAATACATAGACGCTCTAATCATTTATTTGATAGATAAAAATCACAATAATTGATAATGGCATAAATATACTCGGGTGGGAGGTGAATGAACTCGAATGAAACGTGGCAACATATCCAATGTAATAATAATTATTAATGTTTATTACCGCTTTTGATTTAATAAATTCGTAACGGATTTATGGAATATTAAAAAAGACATTATGACATAATGAGATAAAGCCACTTTTGACATGTGTAATAATATAACGCGCATAAATGTATGGCATGCATTGTTCGTTGGACGCACTTGACACCTCTCGACGTACGATAAACGAGAACGATTATTGAATCCCGAATTAATGATTAATTTCGCTTGTAAATGAAGATATACGCCGCTCCCGATGCATTATGTATTAACATTATCCGACGTGAGATACGAACAAAAACACGTTCTGGCTCTCTGACGAGCGCGCGATCCGTAATAATGTTATCGATGCGAGCGGCAATCGAAGCGCTTTTATAGTTTATATAAAGCGACGAATTTCGAGCATACGAACAACAGTGCGACGCGATGCGACGGAAACAATTCGGTCGCCATGCCACTAACGTTGCCGTTTTTCAATTATTTATTACAGAATGATCTTCTCTCGCGTGCGACGCCGGCGGTAACGTATGCATCGACGACGTATCAGCGTTGCACGTTGAAACGCGCGTTATTCTATCGCGTTCATATATCTATATTTGCTGCTTGCGAATGAATGCAACGCTAATGCCACGCATTCATTCGTACATTCGTTTCGGAAAACAAATAATTCCACGTGCGCGGGTACAGCTAACCGGTATCATTTAAACGCTCATTTACCGATAAGGATTAATAATTAATTTAGGACTTATATAATTATACGCGCATCGCCTATACATATATCATGAAGCATGGATAAATCCGCTCAGTGTGTTGATTCTATTGGCGGGGCGGGACGTCAATACAATCTTATTTAATCGTTGGTTCGTTTCACATTATACACATATTATTCCCGTATATGAGAGGCAAAATGGAATTTGTATCTTTTCATGCGATATCCCGAAGCCAGAATTAATGCAACGCGGAAACATGCGCGTATGACAAAGGGCATTTTATAACAAAATCCGGTTCGCTGTTTTTCCACGGTTATAGATACAAAATGTATGATAACAGAGCGGCCGGCGCTCGTTATTTCAAATTCCCTCGAAATTCGCGATTAATCGATTACACGTATTTGCGGATAAGCGACATAAATAGCATTGCAAAATAAATAAAGTAACATCAATTAATATTTATTGCAGTTATAAATGTTTTATTGAAAGTATATTTTTTGTATATTTTTTATTTATTGTTTCTTTATCCGAAGTGTATCGAAACTCGAGAGGAAATGAGTAGAATGCATAAAACATCGAATAAGACATCATTAATTTATTACGCGTGTTTTTTTATTACTCATCCTTTTACTCTCGACTCAGCGTGCGCGTTAAGATTCTCGATAATATTCCGTGACTTGAAATTCAACCGCGCTTTCGATCACATCGTTTTATAATATCTGATAGTACGATTCGCGAAAACGGACATCTCGTTCCCGTTGCAGGGGATGCGCTTTTTATGCAAAGGACCATCGAATTTCGGCGGCAAATATTTACCATGCGCCGCACTGCCGAATACCTGAAGGCCGCAACGCGACATACCATCATCGTCGTCGTTGTCCTCGAGACAATATACACACGTATACATGTATACGTATACGGTATTTCGGCGATGCAGCGCGCCAAGCATGCTCCCCGAGCATGCAGTTATGCGAAAGCCGAAAAACCGTGTTCGCAGCTCAGCGCGTCTAATGTGTCGCTGACACGGTTTCTGCTGCGACAATGGGGATTTCTAGTATGTATACGCAGTGCGCCCCCAGAAGCAGAAAGCTCTTACAAATTTCTATGAAAATGTATACACAATGACAAACTTGGAATTTTACTTTGGCTTCAAAATAACATTTACGGTTTCCCACTGTATCCCTCGTAGACAGAAAGTAACGTGTATTATATTTATTTAATGTGAGTAAAGATTTTATATATTTGCGAATTAAATATTATACAGGATGTTCCACCAAAAGTGGCCACTCCTTTTTATCTTTGAAACTAAAAGAGATAGACTGTAACAAATATATATCAAATTAAATGGTTTAAACTGAACTTTATTGCGAGCACAGTGGTTGCTTCCAAAAGCTATCTGTGTTAAAGAACGGCATATTTTTTAAATAAAAATATGAATTTTTCGACACGAAAAAAGTTATAGCATTGTTTGAAAGGGATACAATGATGTATAATATAATGTAAATATTTTACATATTATATGAGTTATCAACTTGAAATATCGCGGGCGATGTCTACCTTTTTCATTTTTGGCCCTGCGATATGGCCAACTTTGGATTGAGTATTATGATTAAATGGCAATATAACATATGTCAATCTCTAATGCACGAGTCAGAAATTGACCATAACGCAGGGCAGAAAGTGAAAAGTTAAACGTCGCCCGCGATATTTCAAGTCGATAAAACTCGATAAAAATATATAAAATACTTACGTTATCTCATACATTGTTGTATTCGTTTTAAACAGCGTTACAACTTTTACCATATCAAAATATTCACATTATTATAAAAAAATTATGCATATCTCTCCGTTCGTTAACACAGATAACTTTTGAAAGCGGTCATTATGCTCACAATAAAGTTCAGCTTGAACCATTTAATTTGATATATATTTGTTACGGTCTCTTTTAGTTTAAAAGATAAAAGGGGTTGGCCACTTTTGATGGAACACCCTGTATATTGTGAATAACTGACTGTACATACGCACGACGAGATATTTTATATAACAAGCCAGAAAATGCAACCGTGTAAAAGACTGCCGATCATAAATCCTGTCGCTGTTGCAGCAAATTTTCTATCTCGCGAAAATGGGCGGAACGACAGAAGCGTGACGTCGGTGCGTGTCGCAGTTCGTCACGCAATATTGTTGTCGTCAGCGAGTAATCTTATTTAACACGCGGTCGGACGAGCGGAGAAATTTTCGTGGTGGGAAAATCGCGCGGCTGCATCGTCGAATGCAGCTTTTCGAGACATTCAGCAGTCTGCAAAAGCTCGGGTCCTCTCTACTCTCGCCACCCTCGGTCTCTCAGCGTGGTTCCGAGCAGGGGCAGGGGAAATGGAGAAAAGAGGGGAGAAAAGGGAAGTAACCGTACTCCCTCGGGAGTATGGTTACCTGGGACTCGTGACGTTACGGTTCGACAACTGAGAGTACCTACGTAGTCGCTCTTTCCGCATCCTTGAGCCGCGAGACTCGGTTCTCTCTCTGCTCGATCTCGTCGTATTCGTTTCGACGTACCACTGTGTGTTACATATATGTGGCATACATACACGTATACATAATGTGTCCCAATGTTCGCTCACGCAGCAGGGAGACGAGAGCGTTTCCAGAGATTTCGTCGAGCGAGAACCGTCCTAGCGAAATTTTGTATGACGTGGCAATGCGACATTTTATCGAGGCCTCGTACAGTGTTAAGATTGTAAGCGTATATATATATATGAACAGGCTTCGACGTTTCGAAGCTAGGCCAAGTTATAAACGTATCGTTATAATTGTTGAAAGGATGTATATTCTTCCTTTTATGACGTCTTTGCCGCAGATAACTCCCGAATTTTTCTTTTCTATTTTGCCTTTTCCGAAAATTTGTTAAAATATTGATTCTAAATTTTTTTTTCATTCATTCATTTCTCATCGAGATATAATATGTATGTGTGTATATGTATTCTAGAGTATATAATTTAAAACAAAATTCCATATTAGAGATAATAATACTGCAGTTGATAAACACGTAAAAATGCTTCGCGTGGGAGAACGGAACGTGAGATCTCAAATGAAATTCCAGAAATGTCCGACTTGATTGAATCCCATAAATACACGGACACATCGGAGCGAATACGAACGCGTGTTTCAGGACGTGGAAGAGAAAGGGAGCGAGAGAGAGAGAGAGAGAGATGAAGCTTACTTGGCAGAGCGCAGGAATTCGGTTGCACCTGCGAACGACTTTATCGCTCCTGGAGGAGTGCAATTACCGTGCCAACGCTGCCTCTCAGACTCTCAACGTCCAGCAGTCTAAAAGAGTATTTTTTCCATGGACGAGATTGATTCTGAGAGAACTAAAGTCCTGAAGGCTTATCGATATCCGCGCCCCACTTTCCTTTCATTTCTACTATTCTCTCTCGTCCTTTTTTACTTCTATTTTGTCCCTCAACAGGACGAGTTGTCCTTTTGAACAATCGACTGGTAGCGTTATGCAATACGAACAAATGCAACGAGATTCTTTAACCTGAATAATTTGGGGAAATCAACTCGAGCAAGCGAGAATAGAACACAAACTATTCTCACAGTCATCATTGATGATCTGTCATTGACTCTTCTTTGATATTTAATAATAAATTAGTCTGTAAATTCGTACTATTTTTGTAATTATAAAAGTATATTTATCTTGATTAATTTCTGGAATAGATCAAATAAAAATGACAATAAATATATCCAAGCCAAGTTTTAAAAATAAAATGAAAATATATTATGAGATAGATTTCAGTTTAACAATACGTTCGAAAAGGACTGTAACAAGGCTATCAAATCAAGAAAATTAACAAGAGCAATTAAGTTTATAATTCAACGAACAGAATCATGAAATCGACGTTACTTCTATTACGAATGAACATCGACGTTGCATGATGCAGACCTATGAGCGGACGAGCATTTAGCCCGGGCTTATCCTGAGATCTCGGTATATTCGCGCGGTAATACTCGGCCATTTATAACCCCCCCAGTTAAAGGGCATAAATCACGGGGGAAAGTAAATGTACGCACATTTAAGTAACTACCGCGGACGCGTGGTGTACGTGCCATCTCGCCATTGTTCCGACGGCCAAGATTCACGGCGCTCTGCTTGCCCAGCTTTTGGAATATGATCTTGCTCTTTAGTGCATCGTGAGAGAAAGAGAGAGAGAGAGAGAGAGAGAGAGAGAGAGAGAGCTAGAGAGAGAGAGAGAGAGAGAGAGAGAGAGAGAGAGAGAGAGAGAGAGAGAGAGAGAGAGAGAGAGAGAGAGAGAGAGAGAGAGAGAGAGAGAGAGAGAGAGAGAGAGAGAGAGAGAGAGAGAGAGAGAGAGAGAGAGAGAGAGAGAGAGAGAGAGAGAGAGAGAGAGAGAGAGAGAGAGAGAGAGAGAGAGAGAGAGAGAGAGAGAGAGAGAGAGAGAGAGAGAGAGAGAGAGAGAGAGAGAGAGAGAGAGAGAGAGAGAGAGAGAGAGAGAGAGAGAGAGAGAGAGAGAGAGAGAGAGAGAGAGAGAGAGAGAGAGAGAGAGAGAGAGAGAGAGAGAGAGAGAGAGAGAGAGAGAGAGAGAGAGAGAGAGAGAGAGAGAGAGAGAGAGAGAGAGAGAGAGAGAGAGAGAGAGAGAGAGAGAGAGAGAGAGAGAGAGAGAGAGAGAGAGAGAGAGAGAGAGAGAGAGAGAGAGAGAGAGAGAGAGAGAGAGAGAGAGAGAGAGAGAGAGAGAGAGAGAGAGAGAGAGAGAGAGAG